>NW_015386643.1:160277-172919 GCF_001527695.2 Protobothrops mucrosquamatus | reverse complement strand
AATAAAATCCATCATTTTCATGAATTATGTAAGTTATCTTGTTCATGATTCAGATTCTGGATTGTTGACCAAGTGTTCAGCCTGAATTAGGACCCCCAACTGTAACCTAGATTATCCAAAATTTAAAATATAGGAATATAATAAAATACATTTACAATCTATTGAAATTTCTCCATTCGTTCAGGCTAAGCCAGAAATGCCATTTTGATGACAAGGGAAAATCACTCCTTGAATTATGAGGCTAGATTTCTCCATTGCTTATGGTCAATGGAGTATTTTAGTTTCATTATATCCTACAATGACCTTTTCTACATACTCTTGTAGCATATTGAAAATTGGTAAACTAATTGAAATGCAAGCTTTCATGGATCATAGTCAATTCAACTGTTAGTCTTTAGGATGGACAACATTTTTTGTGCTGCAGGATTCCCACTCTGAAAACCTTTCTTTACTGCCAAGTTTTAGATTGGCTTCTTCATTAGCAAAGTAAGATGGATGGACTGATCAAATTTATTCAAATCATCAATGGATTCCTCACCTGTTGAAGAGTCTGGTTGGCTCGTCTGAGGATCTCAGGAAAGAGATCTTTGTAGTCTTTGATGACATATTTCAGAATATCTGAAATATAATTTATATTTCAGAATATAAAAAGACAAATAAAGTTGATCTATTGGCTCCTAGGGAGACTGATCTCATCTCTGGGGTTCTCATGAGCTTCTAGTTGGCAACTAAAATTTTGGACTAGATGCACTTTGTTATGTTCTTTTGATGAAGGCTACTTATACATACAACATTCTATGTTCATACTCAAAATAAATACAAATAACAATGAAGTTTATGGCATACATTCTTACAGAAACTTTTAAAAAGCAAATAATTTCTAGTTTAGCATTCACAAAGTTCTTTTCTTATCATTATTAATTGTCATTTATTTACTATCCTGCTTGGTGGCTCTCAAAAGACCTTTCCCAAAAATTTGCATTAAAATGGAGGAAAGATATGATATGATATGATATGATATGATATGATATGATATGATAAAAATCCTCCCATTCTTTGAAAAACTCAATCTTAGAACAGAAATCATTGAAAACAGAGCATATGCAGATATCCATATTCCAACCCTGGAAACAGAATCTGAGTCCCCCTGATGAAATAAAATAAAAATAAGTCCATGTTTACCTGTCCGTTTAATAGGGATTTTCTTCTGATCCTTGATCAGAAGGAATTGCACTAGTTCATTTACCTGCAGAGAGAATATAACATACGTTGCAGGCAAACCTGTGCATGTGGTACAGTTCCATGAGTACCAGTTTAAGTTTCTTATAAATATTGTCTTCATGGTTGTGGGGCATGCTTCAGTGTCCCTAGCTGTTCTGTAACTTTTTAAAAAAATCTACAGCCCAGGAAAGCTGCTACAATGTACATAACTGTTACAGGTCATAAAATGTGTGCTTATTCATTTTAAAACAGAGCATGCATAATAACAATAACAATAATAAAGTTGGAAGGGACCTTGGAGGTCATCTAGTCCAACCCCATGCTCAGGCAGGAAACCCTATACCATTTCAGACAAATGGCTGTCCAGTCTCTTCTTAAAAACTTCCAGTGTTGGAGCATTCACCGCTTTGGAGGCAGGTTGTTCCACTGGTTAATTGTTCTAACTGTCAGGAAGTTTCTCCTTAATTCTAGGTTGCTTCTCTCCTTGATTAGTTTACATCCATTGCACTTTGGAGAATAGCTTGACTCCCTCTTCTTTGTGGCAACCCCTGAGATATTGGAATACTGCTATCATGTCCCCCCTCGTCCTTCTCTTCATTAAACTAGACATACCCAATTCCAGCAACCGTTCCTTATATGCTTTGGCCTCCAGTCCCCTGATCATCTTTGTTGCTCTTCTCTGTACTCTTTCTAGAGTCTCAACATCTTTTTTACATCGTGGTGACCAAAACTGGATGCAGTATTCCAAGTGTGGCCTTACCAAGGCATTGTAAAGTGATATTAATACTTCACGTGATCTTGATTCTATCCCTGTTAATGCAGCCTAGCACTGTGTTGGCTTTTTTGGCAGCTGCAGCACACTGCTGGCTCATATTTAAGTGATTGTCCATAAGGACTCCGAGATCCCTCCCACAATTACTACTATTGAGCAAGGTACCACCTATAGTATACCTGTAGATTTGGTTTTTCTTGCCTAAATGTAGAACCTTACTTTTTTCACCATTGTATTTCATTTTGTTAGATAGCACCCAGTGTTCAAGTCTGTCCAGATCCTCCTGTATCTTAAGCCTGGAGTGTTTGCTTTGGTTATAGCCAGCCATAACCCACAAGAAGCCGACAAAAAGGCATAAAAAGTGACTCACTTTTTGTTCCACTTCAGCGGGGGAGTGTTGCTCCAAATTACGTTGCGCCTGACTTAGCGTTTGAGACGGACTGAAAGTGAATTCTTCATCAACGTCCATATGCCGTACCTGAACAAAAGCAATTGGGTGATCCCTGAAAAATTAGTTTTGATACTGATCCTGTGCATTTCCATTATTAAACAATGTTCCTATGCATATTTACCTGTAAGCAAATCTCATGGAAAACAGTAGAATTTATTTCAAGATAAATATGCACAAGGCAGTGCTGAAGCAGACTGTTTCACAAGGGAAAACTTAAAATAATAATAATATATAAAATAGTAAACAGACCAGTCAGTACTAAACGCTAAACTAGATTTGCCAAGAACTTCCTTCAGAAGCTCATTAATCATTCAAGCACAACTGCGTGGTTCATCTTACTGCATGAAAAAATGGCAAACAACAACATGGATTTGTTATGTTTCCCCATTTTCATTCGATACAAGGCAGAGGCATGACAGACCACACATTCCTATTGCAATGTGTGAAAAAAGGCATGGCTATTTATATTAATAAAATAAGGGTTTAACAACATATATTCATGCAATTCAAGGTGTCACGAATAGTTTGAACTATTCTAATCATATCTGAGTATGTGAAAGATGACAATAAAATTAGCTATTTTTGGAACATCACATCTCCTGTTCCCTTTTCTAACAATGCATATATTTAAGGTTCAGAATAGGTGATGTTATATACATACATACATACATACATACATACATACATACATACATAAATGCCTTTTACATCACCTACTCTGAACCTTAAGTTATAAGCTAGCCTTCCCCAACAGGTGCCCTCTACGCTTACTGGCATACCTTTGAAGAGCCAGATCCTCTGCTGCTGCTGCTGCTACTATGCCTGTGCTGAGACATGGCTTTGGAAAGAGGCCTGAATGGAACAGGAAAATAAAATTATTATAGCTTATCATATCCAGCCTATGAAAGCACAGCCTGTCTTTAACGTCTGTCAACTGTCTATATACAGGTGACCAGCGAATGGTCTCTTCTACCTGTAAATAAATGGAAGGTTCCCAAGATCCTAAACTAGCAGGTCTTCCTCTCTCTAGTTCTAATTCCCCAAGCAGGTCTCTTCCCAATATCCAATACGTCAGTGGTTCTCAACCTGTGGGTCGGGACCCCATTTGGGGTCAATCGACCATTTCATGGGGGTCGCCAAGCAAGGCTGTGCGCCATTTTTTTTGTCCATTTTTTTCCCCTTTTCCGGCGGGTGCCTTACCTCCCTTGGGCTGGGCCAGCTGGTGGTCGGCCTGCTCCGTCTCTGCTGCTTGCCAGCTACGCCTCGGCCGGCGCAGGGGGCGGAACCACACATGCGCGGCGCTCCCAGGCAGGGAAAGTCCTCAACTTACGACCGATTGGGTAGTCCTCGACTTACGACCGGTTTAGTCCTCGACTTACGACCGGTTGGGGTCGTGGCATTAAAAAGGTTGAGAACCACTGCAATACGTGAAATCCAACAAGTTTATTCTGGTGGGGAAAACCCAACACTGGACTAAATTTCTGCCCAGGGGCAGCTCTGTGCCAACCCAAATAGTTCCCATATTCTCGTAAAGGCTCCCATATTCCTAGTTATTAGAAGTCTTTCTCCGCGAGGAAAACCTTTAGCCGACACACAGCAGGTAGCAATGCAAAAGATAGTGTTTTCAGTCCAACCCAGAAAAGACGACTTACTACCGCTCGCACTAGGAACATTTCTGGGCGCGAAGGCTAATTCTCAACACTCTTACTCAGTCCGCCTTTTCCCACTATTTAGGAAAAGCTACTCACCTCGGTACCGTCCGCCGTCTCACTGCACATGCGCCTCTCTTTCCGCCCGGCCGGTAGAACTTTGCTATGGCGCACGCGCGTCAATGTGAACTCTGCCTCTTCTTGCGGAGGCTCCTTCTTGAGCGTCGCTTAGCAACGCTTACTGGTGGCGAGCGTTGTTCGGTACCTCCTTCTCTAATGTGGAGCCTCCTGGTGGAAGAGAGAGAGGCCATCGGAGCTGCAAAACTCCCGAGATACGGTAGCAGCAAAGAGGCACCAAAACCGCTACATCTTTGCTGCTGTCTATTGTTGGCAGGATATTTGGAGCCCGAATGGGGCGGCCCTGTCGTAGGTTTGTTGAAGACTGCAACACTTAGGGTTCCCAGTCCGCGGTCCCCTGTTATTACAGCCCGGGAATTCTGGGAGTTGTAGTTCATTGTAGAGGAAATGCTGGCTCAGGAAAAATAGAAGCTGCTATTTCTTTCAATCATCAGAGTTTAGAGCATCTTAAAGATCTTTATTATATCATGTAGGTAGGGTTGATTTTAAGAAATTCATCAGATCCATATGATTGTTTCAATCATACCCACAGTCCCCATGATCAGTGATAATGGAAGATGCTGTGCAAATAATACATGGAAAAGAATCGTAGTTTATTTTCCGCGGAAAAAGCACTAGCTATCCATAGCCATTACCTCATGAATTTGGCAAATTGTTGCAAATAGTTGCATTCAAATAAAGATAAAACTAAACTGCAAGCTTAACATAGGGTGTATTTGAACAAGCTTAAAAATCCCAGGGTTAAAAAATATATATCAGCCAATCACAAAACACTGCAATACTGTGTACATAGGTTCTAAAAAAAAAAGTGTAGTAAAACTTGACTTTGACTGATTTTTATTTTTCTGTACTTGAGCACAGAATTTTAAAATACCATGTCCTAGAACTGATATTGTTCTTCTGCCTCCACCACAGCAGTGTCCTGGAAGTTGGACCAGATTCTTCATTTAAGCAAGGCATTATTTTACTAAGGGAAGTCTTGAGTTTTACTAATACCTACCATTTGGCTTGTAACCCTTCTGCTAACCTATTGCTAAATTGCTAAGTTGCAAAGAATGCAGAAGTTGCTATTGTGGCTGGAGATAACTCTCAGGCAATCTTTCAACTCTCTTGTTGCTGGTCCTCCCAATTAATAAACCAATTTTTTTTGCCAGTCCCACAAGTAATAAATAAATTTTGAAGTCAAATGTCCATGTTCTGATTTTCCTCTGTAACTTTCCACTATATTTAAATAAGTTGAACATTTATAGTACCATGCTCACTCCTGAATTAATTCACCATTCCTCAGATCTCACATTAGGATGATAAGCACAGCATATCCAAATTTCAGTCACAGATCCCCACAACAGTTTCTGCCTCCCTGACTTTATTTGCCATCTCAACACCATGCTAAGTGTTTCAGGCAGTGGGGAAATGATAGGGTGGTCCTAATAATAAGTCAACAAGGATGTTTGAATACAAAAATGGAAAGCCAGACCTGATGTCTGGTGTGATTTTGAAATATGGCAAAACCTTTTTATCCCATATGAAAGAAGTAGTAGGTAATAATTGGAACAAACTTTGAAGATGAAGTTTCCCATTTAAGCAGGGTTTTTAGCATCACCTGGTAGGAGCTAAAAATGACTGGTTTTTATGTTGATAGAATCTTGATACTGTTCAACTATTCGATCTCTGCACATCTTTAAAAAGTACAGTAGCAGTTCCTAGTAACAACACAGAAAGACCATGGTGGACTACGATGTGGTTTTCATTTAAAAACCTCAGACTATGTATTGTATATTAAGATGTTATGGCCTACCTAGTCCTACTTGGTTTCCAGGGCCAGCATTGGCAGAACAGTAAAGGATGTGGCCTTTGGCAGAAAGATTAGAAACTAGTGACTCTCTGAAAAAAAAAAGAATGAAAGAAGTCACTGTTCGAGGTGTGGAAACCAAAATAGTTTAATGGAAATTGCAGTTTAACAAACCAACCAATCAGCCTTAAAAGGGTAATAATTGCTCTACAGAATCCAGCAGATAAAATCAGTTGCTTTATTCACTTTTCATTCTAAAGTTAAACCCAATCACTTTTAAGCAAATGGATTTTTTTCTCTTGATTGTTGTTCTGTTCCTGTTTCTGCCTTGTTTTTAATCCCATTTTGACAATTAACTGAGCTGCTTTCAAACATTATCTAGCATCTTCAAACTTCTCTGCTTAAGTAACAGTTCTTGCACTTCTGTCAAAGTCATCTTCTTTACTCTCTACACCTACCTCCTAATTACCAAGACCATCTTCCATGTAAAGAGAATCTCTGCTGGAATAAAGATGCTGTGTTGATGTGATGTGGTATCTGTGGTACCACAGAGAATGAATCTGTAAAACTGTATCATTGTGTACTGCTTCCACTGTTACACCCAGGGGCCAGTCTGCTGGGTTATTCTTTGACAGCAAGCAACAGGGAAAATCTGAGTTGCATCAAAGGTGTTCTTGTATTATTCCTCACCCCACCACAGTTTTACTCTCCTTATTTTCTTGCTCAGTATTTTTCTTTCACCTCCTCGACAAAGTAGCTATAGGATTTGAATGAGTATTCTTCCAGCCTTGAAAGTGGATTACTGGAATAAATCTATGATCATTTGCTTAATGCCACTGAATCACCATAAGCTCTATTTTCAGATGACTATGGAAAATCCATGCCCTGAAACACAAAATATCATTAGTGAAAAAATAATTGAAAGGAGGACAAAGAAAGAGAGAGAGAGAGCAAGAGAGAGCAAACAAGATTTTCTACTATTTAGTTCAGCAATTAGTTTCTTATATCCTGCCGCAACACTACAAAATATAACATGTCATCTGTGCTAGCTTGGTGCAGTTATTTGTATTTCCAAGAATGGTATGGATGCAGCCCCTCTGAATGTTGCCTAGTTTCTCTTTGCCCCTTAGTCTGAGCAACAACATCTTGCCAAGATATTCTAAGTTTAAAAAGCTAAAGCACTTGGGTTTTTCTTTCCAATCATTCATCTACATTGTTGCTCTTGGAAGTGAGATTTTTCAAAATTATTCTGGTGAGGTTTTTTTTTTTAAAGCATGTCAACAGTTTAGTCCTAACTGCCTCAAAGTTGACTCAGCCTTCCATCCTTCCGAGGTCAGTAAAATGAGGACCCAGATTGTTGGGGGCAATATGCTGATTCCGTAAACCGCTTAGAGAGGGGTAAAAAGCACTATGAAGCGGTATATAAGTCTAAGTGCTACGGTATTGCTATGTCAATAATAAATCTCCTTCTTGCCTTGGAGATCAAAGAGGTTTGATTTATTTATTTTTTACTTTTACTTTCACAGGCACACATGCATAGAGGAGGAAAAAGGAAAGGAAGTCTTTTTTTCTGAGTTTCACACCTTCCTGAAAAGGATTTTTTTTTTCAGATAAAACTATAAATTATATGCACTTATAAGGTACAGGACATTTATATAATCTGCTTGTGCACAATTGGGATGGGATGTTTATGGCTCTCATCTGGTTTTAAGATTTGGCACAATTATTTCAAAAGGAAGCACAGCAGACATTTGAATAGAAACTTAGTCAACTATTACATGAAATAAGCTTTAGTGATAAATAAACGTTTCCTTCCATATATCTGAGTCCACAATTTCCTGAATTTCCCCATGGGATTCAGGTGTATTCAGTGGAATTACCGGTGTAACTTTTGATCTTGGAGTTTTTCATGCAATGAAAATTCTCCTATTAAATACCTTTTAAAATTGCTGTATAATTCATACACTAGTCAGCTATTTTTTTATGCCTAGCTGGAAAAAAAAAAGAATTGGCACCCTGCATAATTCACATGATACCAAATCCATCAGGAAATTATCTTGCACAGCCCTCATTCAGGTTACAGAACAGTTATACCCAAATGAATGATTACATATTTTCTATACAGAAGATTCCAAATTTAAGGCTACCATACCTGAGCTTCCAAAATCCTGACAATCTTAAGATGAAAGAAATAGTGATAGGCATCTTTGACTCTTCAGATTTTTTGCAGCCTGACTATCCATCATCTTTCTGATGTAGAGAAGACAAAACCACTCATCTCTTGCTATGGATGTACTAATTTATTTACTTGAGCTTTGCTCCTGGATTCTATTATGAAATTTTCATTGCAGACAACAGCTTCTACAGTTGTCAGAAAACACATGAATATAGGGGGATTCAGCAAGAGATCTGGTATTCCAGAATTTTTATTTTCTTTCTTTTTTTAAAAAAAAAAGCATTCATGTGTGCAAAACAACCAGCAGGAGCACAAACAGGGAAGGATTACTTGGGGAGGGGGGAAGCTTTGAAGTGGCCAAGATTGAAATGCATAATGAACTCTCCACTGGTATGAAAATATTTCTTGCAAAAATTCCCTTTCAATAAAGCAATAAACACACAATTGAGAGAGCTTTTGTAACTTGCAGTTTGTGGGGAAGAGCAAAACTAAAAGAGGACCACAATACCAAAGAAGGCTTGCTTCTAGAACAGTTAAGATGCTGAAGATCAATGATACGGGAAAACTTTTTTCCAAGGTAGCAAACCTGCTCAAAGAGAATTGAGCAAAAAATGCTGCAAACATGTTTACAAGTTGGTTAGAAAATGGAGGTAAGAGGATGTGTCTGGACTGGAACCATTTCTATACCAGCTTACATGACGAGATGAAGTGACTGAGCACTATCAAACACGCAGGTGGGTCTACAGAGTAGAATTAGGTCTTTTGAAAAGGTCCTGGGAAGAAATGTCACACAAACATTTGAAAGTCTCCTTTTTAGGAAAGATAAATCTGCCTGATCTTAGATTCAAAAGTGTCTATCCCATTATGTATTTCAAATAATTTGCAGCAATTCTGTACAATTTTTGTTGGGACTAATGAAAGAATAGGGGGTTTTTTTCCTCGCGGTCAACACCATTATTTATTTTTTAGCAACCTATACAGTATGTGTGGAGGGAGAAAGAGTGAATGTGAGAGTAAAAGAGAAAGAGAGGGGGGGCATTCTAGATTAATTTATGACATATTATGGCTGAGTTTACTAGTTAAGGTAAGTTTGTTGACTAAATGGTAATACAGATTATAGTTTAAAAATCAGCTAAGGACTGTGCTTGTAAGCTGCCCAGAGTTACCCTGTGATAAGATGGGCACCCAATAAATTTAACAAATAAATAAACAGTCTAGGCCAAATACGAAACAAGCACATTATAGCTTAGCTTTATGTGTAATGAGAATTTTACAAACCCTGGCAGAAGAATATCAATGAGGCATCAGGACAGAAGTGAAGGAATCTTTTGTAAGAAATAAGCAGCTTTTAGAGGGGGGAAAAATTGGAGAGGATTTGAGTCCTTGAGACTTGCAAGCCAATATGCTTGTTTATCCATACAGTTTGGGCAGTAGAAAGAGAAATATTTTTCTTTTCCACTGTGAGGGAGGTGTCTTTTCTGAAAAGTAGGAGGATTAAACCAGGACCAAAAGAAACTAAGCTGGGTAAGTTCACTAAGATCCCACAACTCAGGAAATCTCTCCCTTTCTGGTTTGTACAAACAAACATACTCATACATACTGAACTAGGGAATTTTCTGTTCTCCAACGAGTCCTTGACATATTTTTGGCTTCTCCTGTCAAAGGACTGTGCAGCAGGTACACTTTGGGACCAATGCTGATAACTTTGCAATGACCTTCTCCTGTCCCCTTGCCTATCTGGGCCTATTTACGCAACATATTTGTGGATTTGTGAAGTCCTCACCAAATGTGGAAAACAGGACAGACACAGGCTCTTCAGAAGATTTTGTTTTCATTTCATCTTAAGGAGTAGCAAGCGAAACTGGCCACCCTCCAGTGTTGAATGCATGGACAATCAAGGCTTGTATCAGGATGAATGCTACATTTATAGATCCTTTGAAAAAAAAAAAGCCAAGAAGAAACCTGAGGTTCAAAAGTCCGAAGGAAAGAGATGCCAAGGAGGCGTTCTCATCCGGACTGCCTTCCACAAAGACGAAGCAAAACTTTTCTGACAGCCATGGACCAGCTCCGGAGATCTCTCTTCTTTCTCCTTCTGATTCTGGCACCTTTAAGCACTGTGGGTCATCCTCTTCCAATACAGGTACGTTCCCATGAGGTAAGTCCAGGCAAAGGGGTGAACAAATGTAAGCCCCAAGGGATACTTTGCTGTTGCTTTGCTGTTTTTGTAGTATTTTCTCCCTACCTTTTTTAAAAAAAATTTAGCAAATGGAAATGGTGGAGGGAATAAGGTCACTGAAGGCAGCAATGCTCAGTGGTTCTTCAATCACCGTGAAATCCTGATTTTTGCTCCTAACTCTGTAGAAGGCAATGGGAATGAATGGCTGGAGAAGGGCGAAATCTAGCCGTATTCTGCAATAACTTGCCAAGGATTCTACAGTAAACCATTGATGGAAAAATAGCAGGTGGATGCCTCTTTGCAGGACTCAGAGGGCAAAGCACAGAGGAAACATTTGAGTTACAGGGAACTCTTCATGAGCACAATGGAAAGACAGAAAACCCCTCAACAGAGTGATGGTAATTATGCATGATACAGGAATAATAAGAGCTTTTCCATTCGGCTGGATGAAGCATTCTGAATTAGTCCAAAACTTGCTTTTTCTCCAGCAGAAGCAAATAAATCCTTGATTTATTTAACAGGCTCAAAAACATGCCACTTTTAATAAAGCCATTCCATAGTTTCAGAGATGTTTTCACTCCTGTTCTATTTCTTCTGCTGGAAAGTCTTTTACTTTAGATCTATAGTCTGCCCAGGAATATTTCATGTGAGGTTACACTCTAGGTAACACATGGACTGTTGAAGATCTCGCTTTCTAACTTCAATGGAACAATACCAGCCATAAAAGCAATCTATTATGGGGTGCTTGGACCATTCCTTATTAAACTTGATCATCATTGTTGCTAATAGAGCCTCAATTTTGCTAAGCTCAGGCAGTCACTGCTGTGATGGCTTGGTTCGGTTCCAGTCCATGGCAGCTGCAGCTCACTGCCATCCAAACTTTAAAGGACCCAAGTCCACAGCAGGTGCAGTCTATGAATAGCAATATTTGGGACTAGTGTAAAATCATTTGAACTATAAAAAGGAAAGAATATTATGAAACAGAACAGCATAATGTTGGAAAAAAAGATCGTGCACTAATATTCTCTCATCTCACGTCATTTACTAACTTGCTTTCCTGAAAAAAGAAAGAAAGAAAAAGAAAGAAAAAGAAAAAAGAAAGCCAGAATAAGGTTGAAGAAAATTGGGGTTTTGACTTATTAGAGGGGATTTCATATTATTAATTAGAGGGTTAAAGGGAGAAGTTGAGATAAGGGGAATTCTGGTCATTAGATTTAAAATACTTGGAAATTAGTTGAAAATAAGGATCTTATCTGTTAAATATTTAAAAATTATACCTAAAAGGAAAAAGAAAATTAATTATTATGAATATGTTTGATTTATTGATTAACCCAGGTAATATACATAATGGTTTTGATTTATTAAAGGAGATATTGTATTATTAAGTAGATGATTTAATATGGTGGGAAATAGATAACTCTTAGGAAATAGAACAAGATTACATTCAAATAGATAAAATGTGTATTTTGGATATTATGTTTTGTTATGAACTGAGACAAGGGAAATCTTGGTTACCTAAAGCCTGAAAATTATAAATATTAAAGGATAAATTGGAAATTGATGAGAAACTAAAAATTGGGTAAAAAATAATAACAGGATATGGATTGTTTATGAAGATTGAATGTAAGTAAGATACATATAAGCTAAAAATTTATTGATAAATGTAATAATAATGTTTTTACTGAGTTGATATAGTAAGAACTGTACTAGCTTGAATATGAGACAGTAAATGTTAAGGGAAAAAGAGAAGAAATATCTGATGTTGTAACTTGAGATTTGTACTAAAGATTTTGTTATCGAACTATTGATTTAACCCAGTCACCACGTTGCTTTTTAAATACTTAAATGTAAAATTGGAAAATTAATAAAATATTATTTAAAAAAATAACATTACTATTCCTGAAAATCATACTCTGGCAGACTGTAATCTGAAAGAACTAATATTTTTCTTTATCTTTTCTTATTTTTCTCTTTTTAGAGGGATTAAATTCTGGCTTTCCCAATTTCTAGTTCACTATCTGGAAGTTCTTATGAAAGCATAATAAAAGCTGGACAGGAACAAAGTCATATCCAGTCTAGCATTCTGTTTTTCATAAAGCCAGTGATATTCTGGCTGAAAAGCATAAGACATGGAAGTCCAACCAAGCTCCATTACTTTCTTTATAAGATTTTCTTTCCTTTTTATTTTGTAACAACAGACATGTTGTTCCATGTTCGGATTTAATTAAGGCTAGCAGATCTTGCTTGCAAAACTTTGGATGGCCACA
>NW_015386643.1:156390-159700 GCF_001527695.2 Protobothrops mucrosquamatus | reverse complement strand
ATCCAGTCTAGCATTCTGTTTTTCATAAAGCCAGTGATATTCTGGCTGAAAAGCATAAGACATGGAAGTCCAACCAAGCTCCATTACTTTCTTTATAAGATTTTCTTTCCTTTTTATTTTGTAACAACAGACATGTTGTTCCATGTTCGGATTTAATTAAGGCTAGCAGATCTTGCTTGCAAAACTTTGGATGGCCACAAGATGTTAGTAAAGAGCTACAGCAACTTCTTTGATGCCATCTATAGTGGTCTGGATTTTTGAGCCATTATCATGACAATTATTCAGCAGCCATTCTTTCAAAAGCTACTGGATAAGATGCTTCTGAACATGGTTAGGGCTGGGTAATTGCATTTTGGACAGCAAAGTTTAAAAATATGTCTTTCTCTCCTAGAAATAACAAAAAATAGGGGGGGATTATTACTAGCACGAGGGAGGGAGGGAGGGAGGGAGGAAGGAAGGAAGGATCCTGGTTACGGTAAGAAGTATCAAGAGAGAACTAAGAAGAAGAGAAACAAAAGGGCATGTATTACCACGTCTGGCCTCTGGAAATCACTCAGCAATATCCATCAATAGGTCTACTCAGTTAGCAGGTCCTGACAATTTGGAATGTTTCAGTCATATTATGTGAAAGAAAATAACTATTTTGTTTTCTTCTGCAGCGGTCTATACGTCAAGTGAAAGCTCTCCAAAGCGAGGTAGGCAATCTATTGATTTACTAATTTATTTAGTAATGATTTTCCATTGTTGAAGGAAAAGTCTTCATCATGGTTCAGTCCAAGTCGGGAATAAACAACATGGCGATTGCTTTAGAAAGAAGGTTGCAGTTTATTGAAGAGGAGAGCCAGACAGAAAGATGGCTCTGGAAGAAAAGAGAGAAAGCACATGTAGTAGGGAGTGGTGGGTTTTTATACCTTCTTGAGCCTTTTGTTTGGAGTTGTTCCTGTGGCATGAACTTTGACCTGAGTCTGAGTGTGCCTTTCTGGTATTCTGATGGTGGTGGGTTAATCCTATTATGTCCCAAAGGTCATACCCTGCTTCCCTGGGGCTGTAGCTGATGACTCTTACATTTTTGGTGTGTGGGGTTATTGATTCTAGGGATCTTTCTTCCTAATCCCAGTTTCCTGACTCCAATCTTTCTGACAAGATTATCACATCTGCATTTCTGCAGACTTGATTTCTGTTTGGGACAGAGAGACTAGGGGGGGGTGGTTTCTGCCTTTAAAATCCGTTAGGGAAATATATTCTGCCTTTTAAATATTTCCCAAAATATTTCTTTCTCTGGGAGGGGCTGACTTCCCACACCATCACATTCTAATCTGGTAGGTAGGTGGATTTTACTGCTGTTTCATCAAAACCTAGGGAGCAGAGCATGTGTGTGTATGTGTTCCTTTGTTTAAGTGGATGTCTCAAGAGGATAAGAAAGAATGAAAGATGGAAATCATTACAGTAATCTTTCCCTCCAGGTTTGTGAAGACTTAACTGCTGAATCTGGGAGTATCCAATTTTGAAAGTGAACATCATCAGTAGTCAATTCAGATATTAATCAGTCTATTTTCCCCACAATTATAGGTGCTTTCTTCATCCACACTACATGCATTTATTTATTAATAACATTTATATCACTGCTCATTTTATACCAAACTCTGGGTGTCTTCCAATCAAGAATTAAAATAATGTCAGTAATAAAATGATATAAAAACCATATTAGAGCTATTCATACCATAAACATTAAAAACAACAACCAAGTTAAGCTTCCAACATGCAGCCCATCATCCTATCCCAGCACCTGGGTTTCAGGTCTTTTCGGATGGCTAAGTAAGTAGAGGCCTGCTCAGAGGTGTGTTCCATAGGGTAGAGATTGCTACAAAAAAGTCTTATGGAAGCTAGGAAACTAGGACGAGTTCGTGTGTGAACTTTAGAATTTCAGTAGCATAAGTCGCCGGTGCAGCTTAAGTGGTGCCTTCATGAGCTCTTGTAGCAGATGAGTGCAGCTTGCCAGTATGCTTAGGGATAACTCACCCCTTCCAGTTAAATTGGAGGCCCAGGTATCTCACTGAGTCAGTCCCCAGAGGGTAGATCGTATCACCCTTGCACTCGTAGGTGGTTGGGACGAGGGCCATGCACTTATGCTTACTCCCTTTGGCGATGGTGAGGCTGTGGTATTTCATCAAGTTCTGTCTGGTGGGAGGGAAATTTGTCCAGGATGTTTCTATTATCTGTCTTATAGAAATAGCTGCCCCCCACACACCATTCGGAATCACACTGAGGCTATCCCCTTCACCTACCTCCATGTAATGCTCCCCTAGGCTGGTCCTTGTTCTGTGGCACTAAGGCCTATGCATGATACCTTCCACCTTCCTGCCAATTCCATGGGGGGGGGAACCGTGCCCCCTCAGGCAATTTACAATTCAAATGCCCTCACTGAGGATGTAGCAGGAAAGAGATCTCCAAATCCCAAACCCTGATTGTGACTCACAGATGCTGCTGCCCAGTAAGGCAGAATATGTTGCACTGGTGGTCTCATTCTTGGGAGTCCTAGGGCTCTCTGTGTGCAATTTAAGAAATATTAATAGCCTGGCTTGCTAGCTTCCGTAAGGGGGCAATGTTTAAGGGAAAGTACCCAGAACACAATTCCTATTTAATCTGGTAGGATGGGTAGATATCCTTAGGGAAAGGTGATTTCACAGATAACCTAGTACTTCAGCATACTGCTGTATTCTGTGGAGCTGGGACTCTACATATAAACAAGCTGAGGGGCCTTCCCTGTTTGAATCATTCTTAAAAGTTGTTTCTGCAATTCTCCACCTAGTCTTCAAATGATTAAGAAAATTCACTTATGTTTCATGCTGAAGGCTGAATGGAATGCTTGGATCATCTTTGTTGTTTCTCTCCTCAGCTCATAATTTCCAGCTTCTTTGTGCGCTCAACGATTGTGTCCCGCTATGCCTCCACACGAGTGCGGACTTCCATGAGCAACCCACATCCTGAGGCCAAAGAAGCCATCTTTGACTTGGATCTGCCCCATTCTGCCTTCATCTCCAACTTTACCATGTGAGTCAAGGCCAGGGAAAGACATCTGCATATTTAATTAGAATAGAGCTGGAAGGGACCTTGGAAGTCTTCTAGTCCAGCCCCCTGCTCAAGCAGGAGTCCCAATATCATTTCAGACAAGTGGCTGTCCAGTCTCTTCTTAAAAACCTCCAATGATGAAGCACCCACAACATCTGGAGGCAAGCTGTTCCACTGATTGATTGTTCTCACTTTAGGAAGTTTCTCCTTAATTCCAGGTTGCTTCTGTCTGTTGTTTCTT
>NW_015386643.1:132494-155515 GCF_001527695.2 Protobothrops mucrosquamatus | reverse complement strand
CTGTCTGTTGTTTCTTATCTTGCCTTCTGGTGCTTTGAATGGAGATGCTGTTGTCATCACTCTATGAAATAAAAACATTAGCTCAGTGGAAAGTATCTGCTTTGAAAATAGAAGGAGCCAGGTTTTACATTTAACTTTTCGAATTAAATTATCTGGTAACAAATGATAGGGAAGACTCTTCATTTGAATTACTTGACAAGTTTTACTGTTCAGAAGAAGGCAAGGCTGTGTTCGATGAACAAGTAGTAAACCATCTTCATACGTTGAATAGACCCAGCCAAGGCCCATTCAGTGGACATTTTTATTAATGTTTTCTGCAGAACATAATCTGCAGGCAAAATAATCTCTATCGCAATGGTGCATAGTTTGAATTCCGGCTGTTCTAGTGAATCCTGCATGTTCAGTGAGTTACAATGAGGAATAAAACTATTATATTTGGATGTTTTTTTTAAAACACCCCTCTGATAGATGGGAGCAAAGAGTGAGCTCTCTATGTATCCTTTTGTGACCTAGTGATTATCCATAGTTTTGCAGCTCATGCATGGTAGTCCTAATAAGCAATCTCTTGCAAAGAATTATCAGCATTGCTAAAAACTAAAAGCAGAGGGGGGAGGTGGTAGGAGGAGCCATGACAGTTATAGCTGTATAAATAAGCAGTCAGTTGATTAGCAGATAGCAAGGCTTACTGTTCACAACAAGGTAACAAGCAGTATTACCTATTGCCTTCTGTGGATGAAACAAGAATAAAACTTGGCAAATTGAGCAAAAGCCGCCACCAAAGGGCTTTGTATGTGAATTAAAATGAAAGGCTCCAAAGTCCTACAACTGGGGCTGTTTGGGACCAGCCCTTTAAGCATCCACCTGTGTAGTTGGCAGCTTATCTCTCCCTCTGGAAGAGGTAAGAGTTTATAATGCCATGCAACAATCGAACACATTATTTGCATGGCTAATTGGAGGGAAGAAATCAAAATCTGGTAGGTGTGGTGTTGTGTTCAAGGCCCCCCAGCTCTCTGATACATGGGTGCAACTTCGCCGCATATAGAAAAGAGATGGGCTCCAATTACAACGCTGCATCTGCTATCTTGCCGTTGTTGGTTCGTTCCACTGGTAATACAGATAATTCTTTACTTACAATCATTCATTTAGTGACCGTTCAAAAAGTTACAATGGCGCTGAAAAAGTGGCTTATGACCGTTTTCACACAACAACCATGGCTGTGTCCCCAGGATCATGTTATCGAAATTCGGATGCTTGGCAACTGGTTCTCATTCATGACTGTTGCAGTGTCCCAGGGTCATGTGATCAGCTTTTGGGACTTCTCACAACCAAAGTCAATGGGGGAAGCCAGATTCACGTAACTGGGTTACCGACGTATCAATTGCAGTGGTTCACCTAACAACTGTCCCACTTAGCAATGTAAATTTTGGACTTGATTTTGGTTGTAAGTCCAGGACTACCTGCAATGTAGCATCACCACACCAGTATAAAAAAGGGCAGAGCTTGCATTGTAATATCATGATGCGCATGTCACCATTTAAGAATGGATTCCGGTGAGCAGCATATACATTCTCTGTTGTAAATAGACTATTTAAGACAACAATTCAAAATCATATTGAATCTGGAAGGAGCAGGGATCCACATTCATGTGTAGATGCATCAATCAGACATATACTTAAAGAACTGACAAAAAAGACAACTAAGAAGAGCAACGGTTTTGGGTTTCCACCTGCTTTGTCTCACAACCAGAGAACACGCTGACGGCAGAAGCTGTTTGGTGCCATTTTTTCACTCTTCTGGGTACCCATTGCAGAACATAGGCACAGCTTGTTCCTGAGGCTATGAAATGTTTGTTTTCCTTCACTACCATGGCAAGCAAACTAACCACAATGGATGGATTTGTAGCGGCAAGGGGGAGGAGGAGGGGGCTACAAAATCCAGATAACTACGAGGTGCTAAATACAATTTTTTGATCCAAAAATCCATATCCTTAATCCTAACATATGGGAAACTCGGTGTCATTTTTATTGCAAAGTAAAAAAAAAAAATCTCCTTAGCAGTTCATTTAAGCTCACAAATTTGGGGTGCTCTTTGGGGAGAGGGAGGGTAACCAGCATAAGTCTGCCCTATTATTGCAGATCCCAATCCATGTGACTGTTTTGTACAGACACCCACCTTTGTCTCATCATTATAAAAACATGTGCTCCAGCAATGCATTTGGGCTTTGCGGTTGAATCTTGAAGATATCCAGGAACATGCCGTGAAACTCATTTTCCCTGCTTCCAAAATAACCCTTCCTGCCTTTGCTTCCTCTTCCAAGCCGAACTCTAAAATGGCATCTCCTCTCTGCTCTTTCAGCACTATAGACCAGAACTGATTCCGGAAGCTGAAAATGGATGGCAGAGGGGGACATTTTTTTAAGAAACAGGAGCGAGCAGAGGCAGGAGACAATGGCAATGTGGGCATCCTGCCTGTAGTTATAATAAAAAAGCAGTAACTTTTTAAAATTATTTCTTGTGATGTTCTTGTGCTCATGACCATAGCAGAGAGGAGATTTGATGGCAGATGTTTCTTGTTCTATTCCAATGTACTAGAACCATGAATGAGAAGATCTATGTGGCTGAAGTGAAGGAAAAGCACCAAGCTAAGAAGATGTATGAGGAAGCCCGCAGGCAGGGAAGAACAGCAGCTCATGTTGGCACCAAGTAAGAGCCTCCCAAAGAATTCGGCCTCTTCTTGTCTCAGAGCTTCCTCCAAAGATAGCCACCAGGATGGGGTGGAGGGAAAATTCTATGAACGTGTGATGAAGATTGGCAGCTTTGTCACAGGCAGAGGGATGGTGTGGATTGGGTTGCTCTGCCAGCTGGCAAACAGCATCATATACTGAACAACACGTTTCACTATTTCCTAGGGACCGAGAAATAGAAAAATTCAGAGTGTCCACCAGTGTGGAAGCAGGAGAAAAGGTGGCCTTTGAGCTGACCTATGAGGAATTGCTTCAGCGACATTTGGGGAAGTATCAGCATGCTATCAGCATCCGTCCCCAGCAGGTGGTGAGGAACCTCACAGTGGAAGTGAGCATCTCTGAGAGAACTGGCATTGACCATGTCCAAGTCTTGCCCCTCCGCACAAGTCGACTGATGACCAATACTCTTCAAGGTAGGGGTTCATCCTTCTCCTGTCTCAGCTCTCAGATAAGTGGAGTTGCGATCCAGCATCACAAAGAAATACACTTGCGTTTCAACTTAGAAGATCAGCAAAGTTTCACAATAGGTGGTCCTTCAAAAGCTAAGCAGCTTTGGACCTGGACCATCAGGAAAATCCCAGGCTTATGGGCTAAACTAAGAAAAGTTAAAAAAAATATATCCTGGAGAAGGGAAGAGAGTGGCAAGCTATACCTGTATCACTGCAGAGAAAATTACATGGGATTGTCCATATGGTCATCAGAAGTTGAACACGCTCATGGGAGTGAGACATTAGCTTAAGGTTTCAATGACTCTGCTGTGACTCAGTGCAATCCCGCCTCACAAACCTGCCTAGGTTTAGATAGAGGTTTGACTACCTACCAGCTTGCAAATCCTCCTCACCATAATAACTGTAGCATTCACTTTAGTTACATTTGAACCTCATCTACAGTATGTTGCTTAAATTTTTACTTCCCCATAGCCACATTTGGAAGGATTTCAAAAAGTAAACAGGCATTCCTGATAGTCTAGGTTCTGCTCAAGGGTCATGAGGAAGTGTCTGTAATCCTGGGTGCATCCTATCCATTCCAAGACTTGGGGAACCATCCACACATATTTATGTCTTGCTTAACTTCTCTCTTGATTTAGTGAATAGCTGTAGAAGATCTGAAGTGACTTGAGTGAAAAGCCTTGAAGTGAAATTAAACCGAGGCAGGCCAAGTCACCTCTGCATTAATGACTTCCTGCATATCTGAGGCAACCCTTGCCCCCACTGATAAATCTACTGATCTGTCTTCTCAGGTGAAGCTGATATGCCACCCTCAACTCGAGTGGAGAAAGGACGGCACTGTGCTTGGATTGTCTTCACCCCAACCCCCCAAGAACAGGAAGCCTTCTCCAGCTCAGGAATCATCGGTGATTTTGTGGTGCAGTATGACGTGGCCATGCCGGATGTTGCAGGAGACGTACAGGTTAGGGGAGAGGCTACACGAGCATATAATAAATGGAAAATTACATAATTATATAATAAATAGAGTAAAAGGAACATTCTGGGTATCAAGATTGTCTTAAAAAGTGGAAGCAAGATAGGATGACACAGAGCAATCCAAGAAGAGTGTTGTGGGAACGTAAGAACTGCACCACTATAGCAAACTCTGCATCCATTTAGGCCAATGTTCCACAATCAGATATCCCTGGAAGCTCAGAGGTAGGCAGAATAAAGTTCTTTTCCAATAAAAGAGGAACCCTGCAATCTATAGAAAATGGGCAAACACATCGTCTCTATGTAAATCTGGATGGAGAACTGAGAGCTGTATATAGATTTTGAAACTCTCTTTCCTGCTCCTGTCCACGACCACTCCATCAGCAAGGACATCTTCTCCATCATTTCTACAATTTGATTCCTTTTTTCATTCTCTCTCAGATCTACAATGGCTACTTTATTCACTACTTTGCCCCAAGGGGGATGCCCCTGGTGCAGAAGGATGTGGTCTTTGTTATTGACATCAGTGGCTCCATGTATGGCACCAAGCTGAAACAGGTGAGCAGCCCCAAGTTGCAGAAGTGAAGGCCCAGAAGCTGGCAGATGAAGGATGGGGAGGGAATAGAGAGAGAATTCAGAAAGCGGGAGCATGATACAAGTGGTCCTCAAGTTACAACCAGTTGTTCAGTGACCAATCAAACTTGAATGACAATGCCCATGGTGTGGGAAAGATTGTAACTTGACATGTAAGAGAAGTAAATGGTGAAGAGAATGAATTAAGAAATGAAATGAAAAAAGAAAACCAAAAGAAAACTAGATATATTACATGTTTGTAAATCTAGGAGCGAGAAAAAGGATCTGAATGAAAATGGTCTGATCTTATGAAGTGCAGGTAGATAAAGGAGAATATTTGTAGCTCGGGTTTGAAATGAAGGGTCCTTGGCGCTCTCTGAGCTTGCTTGTTTTCTTGCAGGTGTTTCATTACCCAAATTAGGTAACATCATCAGTGCTATTCCTACTCAGGAAACTTAGATTAACTTTGTTACTGTATTTTACATTCATTGTAAAATAATAGCATTTCATTTGTAAATACCTAAATTAAAATGACTGGAGAATGCACATTTTAGCTTGCTCAATAACAATATTGGGCATCAATTGATCTGAATCAAAGGACATATTTTTGCTAATAAGGTCACCCAACTCCCACCTCTAATTTCCTTGGTTTTACAGATCAAGAAAGCTATGCACGTCATACTAAGTGATCTTCACCAAGA
The DNA here is from genome assembly GCF_001527695.2 of Protobothrops mucrosquamatus. Lineage (NCBI taxonomy): Eukaryota > Metazoa > Chordata > Lepidosauria > Squamata > Viperidae > Protobothrops > Protobothrops mucrosquamatus. The sequence goes on along the minus strand of NW_015386643.1, from coordinate 150,077 downwards.
CGACCATTTCAACATTGTTACTTTTTCTGACACAGTGAATGTGTGGAAGCCAAGTCAATCCATCCAAGCCACTTCCCAAAATATCCGGAGGGCCAAAGATTATGTCAGCAAAATGGAAGCAGATGGATGTAAGTGTTGGCCTGGAGAATTGTGGGAGACAGGGCAGGAGAGAGACATAGATAGAAGGCATCCTAAAAATAATTGCAAGAAGAGCCAAAAATCAAATTTTTATAACCTTGAGTCCATAATTAAAGATTGCTGCTAAAAATCCTTTTCTAAAGTTTGATTGTTCTCCTGGAAGATCAGACCCAGGAACTCCTGTTTATAGCTACCTGGATCAATCCTTCCATTTAGTCTTGGGAAGCTTGGTGGGGGGAGAGACCTGTGTATGTCTAGATATTGCTAATATTGCTGTAGGCTAGGCCTATCAGCCTGATCAATAAGAGACTGTCTGACAGTTGCAGTTCAAAAGTATCTGAAGAAACTGAGGAAGTTCCCATCCTGATATGGCCAAAACCTTTTCTTCCGAGGTGTCTTTGTTTCTGAGTCTCTCATTTCCTACTCTTAGGGACTGACATCAACGCGGCATTGCTTGCAGCTGCCTCCATCTTCAATCGGAGTTCTTTAGTGGATGGAAAGGTGGAGAAGGAGCCAAGAATCCCACTGATCATCTTCCTGACCGATGGTGAACCCACTTCAGGAGTAACAGCTGGCAGTCGCATTCTGACCAATGCTCAGCAGGCTCTTAAGGGCACCATCTCACTCTTTGGTCTGGCCTTTGGAGATGATGCTGATTATGGACTGCTGAGACGACTCTCGCTAGAGAACCGTGGGGTGGCCCGGCGTATCTACGAGGATGCTGATGCTACTTTGCAGCTCAAGGGTTTCTATGATGAAATTGCCAGCCCTCTGCTGTACGATGTGGAGCTGTCCTATCTTGACGGGGTTGCAGAAGACCTCACGCAGAACCTCTTCCCCAACTATTTCCAGGGTTCTGAGCTTGTTGTGGCTGGCCGAGTGAAGCCAGGAGCATCAAAACTGCAGGTGCGCACAACAGGGCAAGGCCAGGAAGGCCCGTTGAACCTGGAAAATGACATTTCAACCAACACCACTGAAGCTGCTCCATTTGGCTGCCTTGGCGAGATCAACAAGATCGGTCACTTTGTACAAAGGCTCTGGGCCTACTTCACCATTCAAGATCTGCTACAAGCCCGGTTCCGAGCCAATGACACTGCTGCCCGGCGTCTCCTGACAGAAAAAGCTACCAATTTGTCAATCAAATACAACTTTGTCACTCCTGTCACCTCCTTGGTAGTGGTGAGGCCAGAAGAAGCCAGAGACAGAAACCAGCCTGTGAAAACCACAGTTCCTCCAGGGGTGACTAGAGTACCAAAAACCTCTCCTCAAGCATTGGCTGTATCTGTTTTGCCAAGACTTTCTAAGGCAGCTAAATCTGTTCTTGGAGTTACTGATCCTCCTGCAGTAACAAAAGCTTTCAAGGAAATGATGGGGACAGGAACTGTTCCAGTGACAGCACCTAGGCTCTTTAAAGCAGCCAGAGCCACCTCTTCACCTGTTAGCACTATGTCTACCACCATCACTCCACCTGTCTATCCCACCATAGTACCTACTGCCACCGGCCACCCCAAATCAGCCAAAGTCACAACAATTCTGGGGAGAACAACCATCTCTTTGACTCCCCTAGCGAGCCATAGATCTACTAAACCCCCAAGAGCTACCACGACTCTTAAGTCAACCAGGTCATCTGTAACCCTCCCCAAGATCAGTCCCACCAGAGCAGCAAGATTCAAACTCACTGTTCAGCCACACCCTGCACTGGAGACTAGAGGAACAGCCATGACAAAGGTTATGGCAGGGGTCCCCAACACTATGGTTAGGGCATCAACTGCTTTGTACCCTTCTGCCAGCCCAAAGATGCTGGAGAGCAACTCCAGTCTTTGGGAACAGCCCAAGATGACCCCATGGCCAGCCACTCAGTACCACCCATATAGCAAGTGGCAAGCGAGTACTGCCAGGATGGAGACAGGGAAACTTCCCAGGAGCAAGACAAACACCAAGGATGGGGTAACCTCAAAGTTGCACATTGATAGGCCCCAGGAGAAAAGCACAGTCTCTTGGGGCACATCCTTCACCACTCAGGCAGCAGAATTAGAGGGCGCCAGTCCGGTTCCTGGCACCTCCACACCTGCCTCTGACATCAGCCTCCTCCTGCTACCTGGGGAGTCTGAATTACACTCAACCACCATCCAGAATACAGAATATGTGGAGTCCTTGAACCCTCCAGCTTTATATAGCTTTTTGATACCCAAAGGACTTGGAGGTAGGTGCAAGGAACCAGGGGCAGTGCTGGGGTTTGGGGCCTTTTCCTCCTAGGCCACATACATGCCCACCTCTCTCTTCATTTACATCTGAAGAGAGAGGTTTAACTGCATGGGTTTTTAGCCCATCTCTGTTGTTGCTGCTGCTGATGATCTCCCAAGCGAGGAGAAACTTGCAACAAGGATGAATTGTGCCTAGTAGATTAAGAACTCATCTTGTTTATTCATACATAATTTTCATGAATCTCCAGTTCTGCTAGCTATGTGGAGGAGCCTAATTCATGCCCCCTTTTACTCCTGTTGTGGTATTCCAGCCCTGCCTCCTTATTCCCAAGATCAGCTGCCCTCTCCCCTCTCTGCCCATTAATCTGTGTATCTTATGCCCAGCCATGCATATAATGCTCTGGAATTGCTCTAGATCCTCTTTGATGATTGGATAGTGTGTTATCTATGCGTTTTTGTTTCTCTCCTCAGAAAACTTGGATTATGGAGACTATCCAGGTAATTCTTCCATCACAGAGACTGATTTTGGAGACATGGCCTAGTGAGCTCATTCTATTTCCTATTTTTAAAGATCTTCCCACATGTTCATTTTGGAGAGCACATTTATTAAGCCCACTTTAAACCACACATATGCTGCAATGTACGGAATGTGTTCCAGTTCAGATTTCTGACTTATTCTATTCCCTTCTCCTGTGGTTTATCATTTCCTTCATGGCACTGAATAGTCATAAAATGATTAGAAGTGGTCTACGGTACTACTTCTGGCCACATTCTTAACTGTGTGATATTGTATTGTGTCTCCTCCTTAGAATGTTTTCTTTTTCTCCCAAAGACTTTATTTCTGCAGCCTGGGATTCCCCTGAGCCTACTGATCCCAATCACAGTGTGTATGTGAAGCCAATTTAGGTACACATCCAGAGAATGAGTTTTCTTTAACAAAGAAACCATCACTGACCATTCCATGTTCTTAAGGGATGGAATGCCTGATTGTTCAAACACTCTTTGCACAAAAGAACAAAGAACAAACAAATAGCTGAAAAACAAAGGACAAATAAGGACATGGATTTGCATAAAGTATACATATACTAATCTATATGTAGGCATGGAAATATTAAAATTCTTGCTGTGTAAAATAGAAATTCATCTCTCTATATTTTTACATCAGGCATAAACTGTTAGTTCTTCTAAGAGAGCAGAAGTTGGAAACTGAATTTACACAAAGCCTGGATTCTCTACACCCAATTTCTGATCAGTCACAACTCCCAGCAGCCTTACTCAGCCTGGCCAGTGCTTCCATCTGGTGACATTATCAACACCTGGAGTGCCAAATTCTGGGTACCCAGGTTTAAAGATATTCCCTTTCCTTCAAAGCCTTTCATTTCTTCTTCTTTCAAGGTGGATGGGCCTGAATGCTCCTCCCTTCTTTGTCCGGATAAAGCACTTTATGGAGGACAAAGCATCTTAACACTCACTGCAGAGAGGGGAAGAGAATTTGCCCCAATATTTTCATTGCAAAGTGATGGGGAAAAAATCCAGGAAGGGATTAAGGCCCTGAAATCCATGTGTGGCTGACTCACAAGCTGCATCCAGTCCATAAGTCAAGAGGGTTTCCTCTTTTTAATTAAGTCTTCTTCTTCTTCTTGTGCCATATCCATTATCGGATGTTGGCGATCATGTTGGCGATCCTGTTTTTATCAGCAGCCGCACGAAAAAGTGCTGCTGAGTTTTGTCCAAACCAGTCCCTTAGATTTTGAAGCCACGATGTTCTTCTTCTGCCTGGACCTCGTTTGCCTTCAATCTTTCCCTGGAGGATTAAATTAATTAAGTCTTGAAAAACAGAAACTGCATGTCCTTTACAAAGTAAGACTCGTGGCCATTGAAGATGGGAGACTAGGTGTATTGGCAACCCTGATCAAACTATGGCTTTGTTAGTTAAAAAAGTAAATATGGAACAGAATTGAAATATACTGTACTGTAGTAGTATATGTTGAGGAGGATGCATGTTTTCTTTGCTAGCAGCTATTGCTACAAAACTCTAAAGTTGCTCATGATAAAGTCAAAACAAGGCATACTTCGCTAATTCTTTAAACAGAATAAAGCTTAACATTCAGAGCAACTAGACTTTGTGGTCTGGCCAATGAGCGTTGGTATCTTTTGAAGAGCACCCTGAATAAGTAAGCACTACCTCCGTGTCAACGACCCTCTTCAGTTAAATGGCTCAAATATCTGCTATGAAGTAGGGAAAGAAAGCTGGGGTGGTGAGGGGCAGTGCAGGATTGCTTCTGAGAGAGTCTTGTGAGTATGAAAATACTCTGAAAATTAACTCTCTTTTTTCTGCAGATTTTTTTGAAGAATTGGACAGCGAATCAGGTACTTTCCTGGACAATTAGCACTTGTCAAACAATTCCCCGGTGGGTAAACTGAGGAAGGTTGTGCTTTTAGAAGCATGAAGGAAGGGAACAGATGCAGAGCATGGCTCCCAGAATATTTCCTTTCTCCATTACCTGGAGTGATGCATTTTTATTTCTTTCCTCATGTACTCCTCTGGGGGTCTGTACTGGGAAGCCAAGTATATGTTTTTTATCTGAATCACATGACCAGGACGAGGGGGCTTAGAGTAGAGCAGTCAGCCTCATTCCAATGAATTGCCCACCCTTTCTCCTACAGGGATGCACTGGAGAAAAACATCGGGATTTTTTGATGATGGTGGTGGTGGTGGTGGGCTGTCCTCAGCCAGATCCAGCTCAGTTTTGAAGTTGGTAATTATTTTGCCAGCTTCTCCCCTCAAGCCAATTTTGATCCCATTCTGTCCAGTTCTCAGAAAGCTATCCTGTTGATGGGCCGCAGTCTTGAATCCCTTTACATAATTTCTTCCAACATGCTAGACTAGGGGGAAAAAAAATGAAAAGTCATATCCTATAAGCAAGTGAGTCAATGCATATTAGTGCATAATCGGTGAAACGACTTGCCTCCAGAGGTTGTGGGTGCTTTAACACTGGAGGTTTTTAAGAAGAGATTGGACAACCATTTGTCTGAAATGGTATAGGGTCTTCTGCTCGAGCAGGGGGTTGGAGTAGAAGACCTCCAAGGTCCCTTCCTACTCTGTTATTTTGTTATTATTTTTTGTGTCCCTCTCCCTGGTTTCTGTTAAAACTCATTGGATAAATTTTCAACAGATACAGCATAGCGGAGGTAGAAGAGATTGAAACTGAGACTGAATTGAGATTGATTGGTGGGTAATGGAATGAGACTCGGTGTACACATAAACTGAAATATTTCAATAATGCTCAGTGGATTTCATCTTTATCTCTTTTCAGACTCCCTGGGAGTGTCACCCAAATCTGGCCTCTTCACTTTCTCCTCTTGGGGTAACAACCCGTTCCTAGCTATGAAGAATTCACAGGGCCTCCATTTTTTTTAAAAAAAATGTCTTGTTAATGGATACCCTTTGCTTCTTCCTTGCAGTGGATGGAGACCCTCACTTTGTAATAAAGTTGCCACATTCACTGGGGAATCTGTGCTTCACCCTGGATGGACGCTCAGGAGATATCCTCCGGCTGGTGAGCGACCCGGCCACAGGTAAGAGCTGTGATTAGAGCCTGCCCCAGGCAATCCCAGGGGGCTAAAGGTGATGACAGGTGGGACCATAAGCTTGTTTTGAGGAACAAGATCTGGTACTTGTAATCATATGCAGAACCATTATCGAGTTAAATAATGGCCATTGGGTTGAAGGCCCCTACGGGAAGAAAAAAGACAGGAGAGGCAGAAGAGAGGAGTGGGTTGAAGAACAGCAATTGTGGATCTGCTTCCATTCTGTTGAGGAGCCAAGGGGGGGGGAAGGAAGAGACTGATGGTTGCCTTTCTTTGCCTTCAGGTTTGTCTGTTAATGGGCACCTAATGGGAGCCCCTTCAAGGCCAGGCCACGAAGAACGTCCCCGCACCTATTTGGATGTCATCACCATAGTAGTGGAGCACCCACATAACAGCTACGTGGTTAATATAACCCAGAAGGGTGTGACACTATATGGCGAAGAAGTGTTGGTCTTGCCCTTAACTCAGCGGGCCACAATCAATAAGGCCCCTCTGGCCATTTCCGTGTGGCCCGAGGCCAATATCATTGTCCAGATTGGGCCCATGGTTGAATTCCTTGTTCTGCTGCATCACTATAGCCATCCCACCGTCCTGCAGTTGGATCATCTTGGCTTCTATATTGTGAAGGGCCAAGGCCTGTCGGCCTCAGCAGGCGGCTTGCTAGGTAAGCTGTTTTATGAAGAGGGTCACTATCAGGTTTTCTCGTTCCAAGCCTTCATCTATTTAAGTTCTGCCTTGTGTTCCCTCCTTGCCACTTTCCAGAGTACTGTAAATGTAATGTATGCTTAAGAATCACACAAGTAATTCTAAAAAAAAAAAAAAAAGATGCCAGCTGGTCCTACATATTAAAAATACAGGGCATTCTTTGTTTCCCTGTGAAAGCTGGCAACTCACTGATGATATCCGTAACTATAATGGTATGCTGACTGGGAACTCTGGGTACTGTAGTCTTAATACATCTCGAGATCTCCAGCGTCATAGAAGGTGGAAATAAAAAGGCAAAATGACCTGCGACTCCTATGTTAAAGTAATGCAGATAGATAGATAGTTTTTGCAATGCCAATTTTCTCTTTCCCAGGCCAGTTCCAGAGTAGCAACATCAGCCTTTCCCCAGATCCATCTCAAGGGGGCAAAGTTGCCTGGATGCAGAGCGATGGGAAGAAAGTACTAGTCTCTGAAGTCTCCAAGGTGCTGAAGGATTCAATCCAGAGGGCTCACGAAGCCAAGTGCTGGCTGGTGAAGCGCAAGGATGTGGAAGAGTTGCTGGGAGCCTCCTACTGCTCCTACCTGGCCTCCAACCTGTTGGAAATATGAGCTGCCCTCTTCCATTCTCTGCTTAGAAAAGGTGGACCAGCAGGCTTACCAGACTACAGGACCATTTTCCGGTTTCTCCTTCACCATTTTGGTTACCCATGATGGGGAGAAGACGGGGAAATCCATCATTTCCTTCTGGACCTTTGCAGCGGGTCCTTGGAAATGGAACAGACATCGGACTATAATAAAAGAGAAACTGATTTCTCACTATGCTGTAGGACCAATCTATCCCCATGCTGTATCATGCTGATATAATGCAGAAAAGGACATTGTGCTTAGCTGCAAATATATCTTCTGAGCAGCAGATGGAGGGATCTGATGTGTTTATTCCTTTTTTTCTCTTTGACATTTTGGAATTATCACAACAGATCACCCCCCCCCCCAAAGTTCACAGCCTTAATTGGAATTGTTAAGAACAAAAACAGGATGAGGCTTTCTGTGGGCCTCAAATGCTGGACTGAGAGTTGCATGGGATCCACTCCAATCCCTCCATATTGTCCTTGTCTAGCTACGCTCCATGATGAAAAGCCATAGAGGCAAGGCCAATGTGCCCTTTTCAATCAATCGAGAAATATATACCAACCAACCACAGTGCCACGCTCCAGTATTTCAGCTCATATCAAATTGACCAAATGTGTGAGAGAAACTGCTGCTCAAAGGCACAACAGAAGGGAAATGGCTGAGGCATCTGACTTGCTGGGTCACAAAAGAAAAAGCAGGAGCCCTGCAAATTTCTTCCAATAGCAGGAAAGTCACAGATGCTATGGGGCATTGTTCAGTTTGAGAGCCATTTTTTTTTAACCTGGCTTAGTATGTTCTGGACATGTTTTAGTTATTCAACAATCCAGCTTATGCCATGTTAGCCTTTCCCTTTGGAGTGCTTTGGCTTTGGACAGGTGGACAATAGTATGAACAGTGAGCGCTCACTGTCTTCCTTGTGGCAGATTTTCCTGAACATGAAACACCCCGGGGGGTAGCTGGGAAGAGCAGCCGATTCAAAAGACTTCCCATCATCAATAGAGAAAAATTACCAGCTTGCTAACAGTTGGCTAGAGGAAAAGGTGTGGGTGGGTTGCTTTTTATCATTTCAGAGTGCCCCCCCCCCCACTGTTTCATTGGTAGATTTAATCGGACCCCATGTAGTCAACATTTTTATCTTCTGGAGACTAAAAGTAGAAATGGGCAGGATGGCAGATGGATTCGCTGCACCCTGTTCATTTATGCGACTTGGAAGTCTTTTTACAATTTCTAAGGAATCTCCTCCTAGACATCTCCCATCAACAAGGAAACTCAAGTTGCTCACCCAGCGTCCAATGCAGGGAAAGGGACTGAAACGTAAAAACAAGAAGGGAATAAAAGCTACTAATGCATCTGTCAAAATGTTTTTGCATTGAAAGGCCACAGCAGAAGCATATAAAAGCTTTTAGCATGTGGCAAGCAGAGTGGCAGAATAAAAAAAACTACACCAACAATCTGACGGATGCGAATCTAGCCAGGGATTTTCCATCAGCCCTCATAATCCATGCCGCAGGAATCTTACATTATAGCTGAAAGGAGACAGGCAAAAGCCCTTGCCTCTCTCATTATTTCTCCTTGCAGAAGTTTGGATGGCGTTCTTCAGGATGTTCCTGCGTTATATGTATATTTCTTTCCCCCGTTTTGCTTGTCTGCGCTACAAAAAGCCCCTCGGTATTTTAGCCGACAGCCATTCCCTCCCCCCCCCCCCCAGTGTCCCTGGGGCCCTGCAGCACCCAAGGTTTATTATCCTGTAATTATTGCGGGATCAGACTTTCTTTTCATGTGTTAATGTGTATTTTACAATTCTTACAATAAAAACAAAAATGGCTGCCCAAGATATTATTGTAAACCTGCAGCTGAAGCAAATATAGGATACTAATTTAAGGAAAGGAAAAAGGCAGTGACCTTTAGCTGGGAGAACGAACCTTTCAGTTCTGCTTGATAAATAACTTTCCGGTATTAATTTTGTGCATCCCAAAAATCAACAGACTGTTAATAATACCAATTCTGAATAAAAGGTGGCCTGTGACACTTTGCGGGGAGAAATTCCACATGAGATCAATGTGAGATAAGACACACTTCATGAATAGTACCAAGGAGTGCCAGTGTAAAATAATTAAATGGGCAAACATTCAATGTGGTTATTTGATGATATAGCAATTTAGGTCACCTTTTATTCCCCAACTGGCAAAAAACTACCAAAAAAAGAAAGAGTTGGATAGCCCCCCTGAAATAATCCCCCAGTGGTGAATCCTTTCAGCACAGCCCCCTTTAAAACAAAAAGTTGTGCACACTAAATGCCCCACTCTTATGTGTAGAATGTATGCCTTGGTGCTGCACCCCATGTATTAACTCTTGTGCAATAAACTGCTATATCTGTACTTCGGTATCAGACTCCCCGGAACACAAAATTTGTGGCCGAGTTCTCCCAGATCCTAGTGAAAGCATTTGTTCCTAGAGGAACAGAATCAGAAAAATATATCTCAGGCATATGCCACAATAAACTGAAGCTTTTCTTTTATTCTAACCCCTGGAAAAAAAATTATATATATAATTTTATATAATCGTATATAAATTATATATATATATAATTTTCTCCCCCTTAAAACACACATTTCTAGAGCGAGGCCTAAAAAATAGAATTCAAACATTTACACAAAGCTTGCTGGAGTCTGGTGTAAAAATATGATGCACAGCTGTATTAACTTGAGCTGTGCCGCTGGGTAGAAACATCTGTTAAGTCTTACTTCGGGGGCATGACGCCCTCCCTGCCGCCATAGAAGGGGGAGAAGGAGAAGGAGAAGGGAGGACAGACTGCTTTATGCCAAGAATGTAAAAAAAACAAGCCCTGGAATTAACAAAATGAGAGATCTGCAACAGGGACAGCTGTGAAGCCTACTGGAAAACTTCACATCGGCAGCAGGAAGAATTTGCTAATATTCCACATGGAATCGCCTGGTTGGCAGCCCCATCTGGCAAGTGATGCCGGCCTGAATAGTTTCCAACTACAGATTGGAGAGAGCTGGGAGTTTCACCAGTTTAAGATACAAACATTCAAAGCAACAACATTCTCTTTTGTGTGTACAGATATGCAAACTGGGGAGGAGGCAGCTTGTAGCCTTCTACCACAACTGTCTTCTTCTGTATGCTGCAAAATTTCTACAGCACACTAGACCGCCCCTCCCTTTTGCATCCTGCAGTGCCATGGGGACACAGATCTCTTCTGAAGCTTCCAGTCTTCTATTTTGGATGGATAACGTAAGGCAAGATGCGTGAATGGTTCCCTGCTGCCAAATGACTGGAAGTTTCAAAATTCTCTCGGTGGAGAGGGAGTTATTTCCAGGGTCTGCCTACTCCCCATCCGCAAATCCCTGATTACTGAAAAACAGGGAAGAATCCAGTTCTCTTTGTAAAACAAGCGGTTCCTCTCCCGGCCTTCCAGGCTTTGGAAGGATCTCTACCAGAGCAGTGTCTCTCAAGCTGAGCAATTTTAAGATGTCTGAACTTTCAACTCCAAGAATTCCCCGGCCAAAAGTAGTGCCAGCTGGAGGATTCTGAAAGTTGAAGTCCCCTCATCCGAAAATCACTGAAGTTGAGAAACACTGTTCTAGAAGACTGCAAAGGAACCCTCCTGCTTGCATGAAAAACAACAAGCAGCTATTTTCTGCTGGGAATTTTTTTTTTTTTTTGAAAAATAATGAAAGAAAGAAACACTCCTTGGCATGCCAGGGACTGCCAACAGCAACAAAAGATACAAAAGGGCGTTTGAAGCTGCTAGGAGGAAAACGTAAGCCAACATCTGTAATGTGTGACTTGACAGAGGGAAGGGAGCATTCGGAAGAGGTATCAGCTCCAGAACAAAAAAAAGGAAGTGCAGCGGGTCGAGGTAGGGATGGAGAACAAGTGGGCACAATGAACCCCCCGCCTCCTGCGTTGTCTGTCTCTTCAGGGAAACCAGTGTGGTTTGCCTCTGTGTTCGGGTGCTGCCAATCGAGTTCAAAGCTTCCGGCAGCAGCACAGGCAGCTCAGACTTGGCTCTGATCCATGTGAGGGAAGGAGAGGTAGAGTAGCGCAGGCCTTGTCCACACACCCAAGGTCCTATCGGCCCTCCAAAGAGACCAGGTGGTGCCTCCGAGTGGGACTCTGTGCCTCACCCAACTTCTGCTGCCCAAGAGCTGGGCATGTGGTCTGGAGCTGACATAGGGATGCACTCAGAGGAGTAGCTTGCCATTGCGATGGATCTTTAGGATCCGTCCGAGTCGCTGCTTTGCTGTCGCTAAACCCTTCTTGGGGCGTTTTCCTGAAGGGACCACAAAAAAAAAAAGAGAGTTATAATTCTAACTAGATAACCATTTTAGAAATATTTGCTTACCAGATTTTTTTAGTGCCTTCAACCATGGCAGAACCTCTGAGGTACTTGAAAAGTTCTTAAAAATTCAGGGAAATATTCAGAGATGTATCTGCCTTGAAAGTAGCCCAGGTTGAACCGTATAGCAGAGGTCCCCAACCCCTGGGCTGTGGCCCACTACCGGGCCATGGCCCGTTCGGAACCGGGCTGCGTGAGCGGTGGGCTGGCGCATGCACGCATGTGTGCAGCTCGACTTGTGCGAGAGGCAGGCTGGCGCACACATGTCCGTGCGCACAACGGCCCGCCACTTGCTCAGGCTGGTTGCTCCTTCCCCTCCCCCCCCCCGGCCAGGCCACCAAGCCATAAAGGTTGGGGATCGCTGCTGTACAGCACAGTCAAGCATCAGAAACTGGGCACCAGGAATGTTTTATGACATTTTGCCAAATTTCAATTACCACAGGAATCATAGGTCGTGGATTTTGCATGCATTCTGTAAAATAGTCCATTTGAGGTACCTTGGTTCAAAAATGTTTGCCCCATGATGCACTGTTTCGCCCAGTTCAAGGTTACAGAGACAAAAGCTTTAGAATGGATAGAGATTTACTCAAAAGTCATAAAACCAGTTTATTTTCCTTCTGAAAAAAGTCTGTGCTGATGTGGAGAGTGAAACTCAAAATCCTCTCCAGCTACAGAATGAATCCAAGACGAACACAAGGATCCATAATCTGGATCTTGCCAGGATCCAGTGGTTCCTACCTGCCTCAATTCACACCTGCCTCTGTTTCCTTACTCATATAGTACTTCATTCCTATAAGGAAGTCCTGAAGGTTCACAATGCTATATAATTAATGACAAAAGTGCAACAAAACACGCTAGTATTATCCCAAGTGAGATACTCACGGTGAGGCGTTATTTGAACTGATAACTTTCTTTGAATGCAGCAAGGCTGATAATAGATAATACCACTAAGTGTGTTCAGTATTTGATTGCCCAGAATGCACCCAACGAATGACCAGTCCAAGCCATATTCTTCCACCAACTACAATCCCTCTCCTCCTCTGGCAAAACACCTTGTAGCAGATCATAAGGCAGTAAGAATTCTTCCCTAAACAACATCAATGGGATTGGCCCTTCCCTTTTGAAGCCCATATGTACAAGCTTACCCTGGGCTGCTTGAGGACCTGGTGAGCCAGCTGAGGGGCGCCGCTGGGACAAGAAAACCCCTGGGGCCATCGGCGTGGAGCCCCGGTTCACCTGGGCCATTCCAAAAACATTAGGCCGAGCAGTGTATTCATGATCCACCAGGCTGCCAGCAAACTGCTCCTGTTTCAATTCCGGGGGAGGGGTGGGCACGGGGGCCTCCAGCTCAGGATCTGGTTCCTGGGGGAGGGGGGGTGGGGGTGGCACATCCGGTTCCACTTCTGCTTCTATCAGCTCCGGCTCTGGCTCCGGCTCCGGTTCTGGCTCCGGTTCTGGACTAGGAGCTTTTGGAGAGGGTGGCTTCCTTTTTACGAGTTTCCGCCGCTGCAACTTCTGATGTTCCTTAAAAGGAAGAGAAAAGAGGCGGAATCCTTCATGCAGAGCTGCAGTTGTTTAAGACCAGCTGGGCATGGGCAGCACCGCTAGGGATTCCTGTTGCTCCTGCCCAGCTGGATCCATTAATGGTACCTGGGAATGACTTGAAGGGATTCTTACACATTCGAATTCACGTTCGAGAACACTGAATGAACTGGCTATCCTAAATTCAACACACACACACACACAGTCTGAAAGTAGAGCTTTAGCAACTTACGGGATGATGCTATCGTATGAAATATGTTGCTCTGGCTCTTGTACGATAAATTGTGCTATATTTCTGTTCCTTGCTTATTGATTACTGATCCCATGATGGCTTGTTCTAGTTCAGTGGTGGCGAATCTATGGCACGGGTGCCAGAGGCGGCACTCAGAGCCCTCTCTGTGGGCACCTGCACCATCGCCCCAGTCCTAGGCCTTCAGCTGGGTTTTATAAAACCTTTTCACTTTAGGCCTCCGCCGCCGTGTGCAAAAAAAAAAAAGGTTCAATCAATCAGTCAATTTCAACTTCTTGCGGGGAAAAAAAAGATCTTGCAAAGTTGGAATTGATTGATTGAACTTTTTAGTCCCACCCAGTCTGCCGTTACCACCGCAGCCACGCCCACCCAATGGGCCACACCCAGCCAATGGGCCACACCCACCCGGCACCCGACGATGCATAAGTGGGTTTTGGGTTGCAGTTTGGGCACTCGGTCTATAAAAGGTTTGCCATCACTGTTCTAGTTCCTGCATACGCTGAAGTATGCTATGTACCATTCAGTGTTTTGAACGCGATGGCATACAAAGATAATAAATACATAATCAATCAGTCACCACACTGAGTGCGGTGAGAAATATACTGAGGAAAACCAGTATATAGAAGGCAGCACGCTAACCTTGGCAATGAGTGTGCTTCGTAAGGAATAACAATTCCATCTTCCTGAAATACCGCGAGCTTTCCCCCCTGACAAAGTGAATGTTCTACTGAAGAAGGCGGCCACCCTCCCGAAGATGAGTCTCTTTGGGCCTCACCACCTGCTCCTTCTCTCGTCAACCAACCTGGCCATTTACCTGCTGAGCTAGTTTAGCTGCTGCAGCTGCCAGACCGGTCTCGACAGATGCCACTCTGGTCCCTTCACGGACAGGGCGGTCTTGCTTGGGTAGTGTTGGGGTCACCCGGGCTGTGAAGAGGGAAAGTTCACCTGAAGAATTTTCTGTTCCACTTTCCCCCCAACTGTGATGATTTCAACTTATGCGGAGTGGGTAATGCCCAGGTTGTCGTTTGGGCTGAGGAATTCTGGGAGCTGCAGTCCCAAGACCTGAAGCACCCCCAAGATTAGGAGAGGCTGCTCTACTTGCTCCCACCTGGTACATATAAAACATATTCTTTGCCTACATACTCATATGAGTAAGATAACGGAAGCTTCGTTTACTGGAGATCCATAAAATTTAGGCCACAAATCTGTAACTAAGGCCTCAAAACCCTCACAGATGTAGTGCTCATTCTGAAACGTTTAATTCTCACAGGCAAAACACAAAGGAAAAAAAGAAGAATAATTTGCATTTGTGAATAGAGCTAAGCCATAAGATATACTATGGAGCCAATTGAGGGCAGGTCTATCAAAATTGGCAAAGTTCAGTACTGTTTTTTAAACTAAAATAAAATCCTTAAAAAAAAATCCCTTTCCAATATAGTCAAGCAGATTTGCCTCCAATTATTACTATTACAATGAAAACCCACCCCTCCGACTCGCATTTCAGATATCAAGCAAATCAGAAAAATCTCCACATTCAGAATTGTGACCTTCCAGGCATTTCTATAAATTGTAATAATGCAAAGCTGCAATACAGGTTGACTATGCTCAGTTTAAGCAGAGAAAACCCATTGCTCTACCTATATTCTTTCCACACCTCACAGAAACGAAAGGAAAGTTCTATGCCCGTACCATCGTGCTTTGTGTATTTCCAAGAATTATGAACCAGTTCACTCTATAATTGCTGGTTCAACGATCAGCACTGCACAATGAAATCCCATCCTCAAATACAGTATAAAAGTCTTCAGCAATTCCCCTAGCATTAGAATCCTCATCACATTTTTTTCCATCCCAAATACTTTCAGGTATATTTTTGTGTGTAAAAGAGTTAGAAATTTGCTTTGTAAAAGAACTACTGCCAGGGAATTGCATTTTTGTATCCCTTTGTATAGACTCACATTAAAGACACACCATCTGTTACAGGTGATGGATGATTACCTTTAGGACTCCACGGAGCGTCATCCGTGCATTTTTTCTTCTTTGGCAGTGACTTCAAGGCTGGGTCATCCTCATCCGATTCCAAGGAAGGATAAACTACAGAGAGAGGGATGCAGTTAGGCATGAATTGTAAATTTTTCAGGTCCTAATATATGGGAGGGGCAAACAAGAAACTGTGACTGCAATGGGGCACATAAAGGGAAGCTAGATTTCTCCGAAGACAAATGCTTTATTGCTATAACCACAAGTCCTTCTCTGGTCAATTTAAATCAGTCGGATATCTTTTCATGTATTAAAGAGTAGCTCCTTTTCACAAAACATGGAACAGTAATTTTTAAAGCAAGATAAGGGGGACACGCTTGGTACTTGCAGAAAACCAAAAGGCTGCATATAATTTTGAGTAAGAAAATCTATAAAGACAGGGTGATGAAAAATGAAATTAAGCTGGGCAAAGCAGTTTCTCCCCATGCAGAATGACAAAGATTCCTCCCTACAAGAGGAAGTCCAGATGTCAAACGAGACCAAATTCCCTGCAAGGTCTTGGATTCCAGGCCAGAGCAACCACCCCCCAAACTTTGACAAGATGGTCTGCTCCTCATTCTAGACCAGTGATGGCGAACCTTTTAGAAACTGAGTGCCCCAAAACCGCCCCCGCCCCCCATCCTGCCCCTGCTCTGCCCTACCCCGCCCCCGCTCCGTCCCCACCCCACCCGCCCACAGGGCCACTCACCACCTCCACAGCCCGCCGCAGATCGCCCAGGTGGCCCAGGAGCGCCATGGTGGCCACGCCCTCTGCCCGCAGCATCAACTACGTACAACGGGGCGTGAGCTGTTGCCCGGCTGCCATGACGTTGGCTATGCTGCTTCACAGGGCCGCGCTTGGGGGCGACTCTCCTCAAGGGGGGCTGCTGGTGAGGAAGAGGCCATGGGGGGAGGCGGGGCTGGGGCAATGGCACGCGTGCCCACAGAGAGGGCTCTGAGTGCCGCCACTGGCACACGTGCCATAGGTTCGCCACCACTGTTCTAGACCCTCTGCCTGTCCTTTCAATTCTTTGCACAGCTCTAAAAGCCATCCTGATTGCTGCCAAGATCAGAAATGTCAACTCGTTTGTATTTTTCCCTGCTTGGGAAAGGAAACTCGGCACAACTGCTACAGCAGTTTCCAGCTAGACAAGTCAAAACAGCCCTACAAAAACTGGCATGTTCCTGAACCGGTTGCTAGCAATCAAATGCCATCCACCCAGGTCAGTGACAAAATACACTGCTGTAGTAGGAGCAAGAGAACAATGAGAAAGCCTTGCTGTGAAACTGAGCGGTTTTTGGCACCGAGAGAGGAGAAGCTGGTTGGGAGATGCCCTGCGCGATTTAACCACTGCAGGCCAATTCTCCAACCTTCCCCAATTTGGTGTCCCTCAAGCTGTGGTAGCCCCACACCTCTGCAGGCCCCTAAACCAAGGACGACGTGCTTATTGAGGTCAGTGGGTTTTAACCTGGGAGGACCTATATAGGGAATAGTGTTGGGGTGCAGCCAAGACATATCTATTCAAACACCCCTCCTTGGAACTGCAATAGACTTCCAGAGTTCCAGTTTAGAAGGTGATGTAAGTGTATATTGAGATCCATACTTTACATTTTATAATGCACAGCACTCCATACTTTGTAATGCACAGCACTCTTGCAGGCCAATAGATTTCAAGTAGTCTTTTAACATTTCTGCCCCAGGAGAAAAAAAAAAACCCTGTTTTTCTTGTAGAATCTTCCAACGGTAAAGTAAATCTCTTTCCATTCCTTACTGTATTCCGCATCCTTAAAACAGGCCCCCAGGCTCTCCTGCTCATCCATGCTGGCCTCTTCCTCGCTGTCCGTGCTGTGATGAGCCGGCCGTTTGATGGGCCTCTTCCCTGAGCGCTGGGTGCCGGAGGCTCCCGCAGAGCCACGTTCATGCCCAGCTGCCAACCAGGCCTGCAAGCTGGAGGCCCCTCCTGAGGACGACGACTGGAGGTTGGCCATGCACAACATGCCCTGGATGGCTTCCTGAGTACTGGGAGATGCAGGTGCATCACTGGGGAAGACAACCGAAGTAGAGCCCTTATTGTTATCAGCACTGGGACACAACACGCAACAACATGGGTTTTGTCCAGCAAACCTCTGAACCATTAACACTT
>NW_015386643.1:77642-131546 GCF_001527695.2 Protobothrops mucrosquamatus | reverse complement strand
TGTAAATTGGCAAGAGGGACATATTACCACATGTGGTGGGAGTGCTCAAAAGCCCGTGACTTTTGGAACAAGGTTAAAAAATGGCTGGAAGAAATACTAATGATAGAGGTAGAGCTAAAACCAGAACTCTTCCTACTAGGCATAACTACGCAGAAATACGACAAAGGGATACTTTACTTGATGCTACATATTCTCACGGGTGCTAGATTGGCGTATGCACAAAACTGGAGGAATAAAGAAATTCCAACAGAAGAAGAGATTTTATATAAAATCCTATCGTGTGCTGATATGGACAGGCTCACAATGGAAATGAAGGACAAGACAGAGTCAGATTACTTTGAAATCTGGGACAAATTCTATTGTTGGTGTGAATCAAGGAGAACTGTTCGGGTTTTAAGTTAGTGTTAAGATAGAGATATATAAAACTGTATGTTAGTATATAAAGAAACACATTAGAGACTGTATTGTATAGAAAAATATGTATATATAGAGATTAAGAATTATACGTATGATGAGGAACAAATTGTTAGGAATATATACACTGGAATGTTACGTTATGTCCATCTTTGTTTTAACTGTTTTATAAATAAAAAACTTTTTTAAAAAAAGAGTCACCTTGCGCATCCCCCTCCTTACTTCCACCCTTCTAAGGGTGTGGTGGAGTGGAAAGCCTATGAAACCCAGAGTCTGAGGGGCCTATAGGTGTACTTCCTGCACCTGTAGGTGTCTGAGATAAAACCTTACAGTTTGAGAACTGGAGATGAAAAAACTGCCTTCCCAAAGAGGCAGTTGGAAGGGGACTCTCTGGCTCCTCGTTTTGCAGCAAAAACAAAAGCCTCACAAGACCCCTGTTACCTCCTCAAACACCAGAAAACTCGTTTGAACCTACTTGAAATGTTAAAAATATTGTTTTTGAGTATTGAAAAGCAGTTAACTAGGGATGAAAAACAGATGGCCAACTACGAATTGTTAAAATCGAACTGTGCTATACGTGGCTCCAGTAGAGCCGTGCCTCCTTCATAGGTAGGCCAAACAAACCAGGCAAGGCTTTGGGGTCTGCTGGAAATAGCAGAGCTCCAAGAGTTCCCATGGTATGGTCTGCGCACACCCATCCCAGGAAACAGAAACAATGGCCTTTGAAGGGTTATAAACCACTCCCCTCCCACCCACCCACCCCGAGTCCCCCACAGGCCCCGTCTCACCTCAGCTCATCATAGTCAGCGCCGCCAACCTGCCGACTGGCTTTCAGCAGGTCCAGGATCCCACCAGCACTACTGCTGCCTTCCAATTGGTCATCACCAGAAGCATCCTCCTCTTCAGTGGTGTAGTCCTCCTGCAGGCAAAATAAATCCAATTTTAACAGGAAGGCCAATTCTCTGGGCAAACGGGTATCTTGCCTATCTGCTCCAGGAGCACAATAGCGCAAAGTCTAGGGCAGTGATGGCGAACCTTATAGAGACTTGAGTGCCCAAACTGCAACCCAAAACCCACTTATGCATCGTCGGGTGCTGGGTGGGCATGGCACATTGGGTGGGCGTGGCTGTGGTGGTAACTGCAGACTGGGTGGGACTAAAAAGTTCAATCAATCAATTCCAACTTTGCAAGATCTTTTTTTCCCTGCGAGGTTGAAATTGACTGATTGAACCTTTTTTTTTTTTTTTGCACACGGTGGCGGAGGCCTAAAGCAAAAAGGTTTTATAAAACCCAGCTGAAGGCCTAGGATTGGGGCGACGGCATGTGTGCCCACAGAGAGGGCTCTGAGTGCCGCCTCTGGCACCCGTGCCATAGGTTCGCCATCACTGGTCTAGGACAAAATGAGCATTGTTTGAGCAAAATGTGCATCTGAAGCTCGAGAGCATCAGCATTTCTACTAGGCCTAGGTCCCTTACAACGCTTGCTCCTTAAGACAGAGGGAGTTGGCCATGTTTTAAACTGGATATGATTGTTCCTCGGGGAAAGCTGGACCTCTACTGATATGACCCACAAAACAAACATTTCTTAAAATGCCTTCACCATTTCTACTGAATTGGTTTCACTTAGCTAGATCTTGTGATTATTTTAGATTATCACTCTAAGTCTCAGCAGGGGCCAGGACCTGGCTGATCTTGTTTGCATCAGATCTACGTAACCCTTGAATATGAAATGGCCCAGATGTCCTCAAACGGGTATAAGTCAAAAGAATATCTCAGGAGAAGGCAACGGTAAACTATGACCACATTGCTGCCCAGGAAATAGCATGGCTACCATCATCGTTATCATTTTTCCATCCTTGTTTGTGTATAGCTCAAAGTGATGAACATACTTCATACTCCTGCCTCCTATTTTCCCACAATAACCTTGTGAGGCAGTATGTGGCCATCTGGGCACTACAGAAACTACAGTACTGTTTGGTTGAGTCCAACAAAGTAATAACTCTGTCCTTAAGACTGACCTTTACCTCAAAAGGTTTGTGGGCTGAACAAAATGACTCCAGGATGCAGGGAAGATGTTTAGTGCCTGCTGAGAAATTTCTCATACCTTTTTCAACTTTTTAAAAAATGCATCCTGAGCCAAAACCCCTGTCGTGTGCCTCACATCACAATTAACTCCCACTCCTAGATGGTGATCCTACCCAGTTATCACAACTTCACAATCCTGATCACGTGTACCAGACTTACTTCAATGTCAAATTCTACTTCCCCTGGCTCCCGCACTCGATTTGGGTCAGAACAGGGTTTGGCTCGTGGCAGTTTCCGGGGAAATTCTGCAATCGGAAGAACATAAAATGTTAAAATATGCTGTTGGAGACTGAGGAACGGCTGGAAAATCACAAAAACTGTGAATCGAACTGAAATGCATTGATTCCACAAAGAGTGACACGGGTGGCTCTTGTGAGTCAGACAATGGCGATATCTGTATATATACACACCTACATAGGAATCAGCCCTGCAAATTGTGACTTTAGGTAATAGTGATCCTACACGCTCACCTGCATAGGAATCTGATTTGCAAATCATAATGGTACTTACTGCCAAGGAAACATATATGGGACTCACTTGCCATTTTATAAACTGATAGTAATGATAAACAATTAGGGCAGTGATGGCGAACCTTTTAGACACCGAGTGCTCAAAAACCGCCCCACCCCCCTGCCCGCCCCGCTCTGCTGCCTGCCCCACCCCCCCTCCCACTCCGCCCGCCCCCGCTCTGCCCCGTCCCGCCCACAGGGCCTCCTACTGCCTCCACGGCCCGCCGCAGTTCGCCCAGGCGGCCCTGCAGTGCCATGGCGGCCACACCCTCTGCCTGTGCCCTGCAGCATCATCTGTGCGCAACGGGGTGCGAGGGCGGAGTCTTGCCCCTGCTGCCCGGCTGCCATGTCCTTGGCTGCAATGCTCTGTGTGGGCCGCGCCTGGGGGCGGCTCTCCAGGGGGGCTGCTGGTGAGGAGGGGGACGCAGGGGGAGGTGTGGCTGGGGTGACGGCATGCGTGCCCACAGAGAAAGCTCTGAGTGCCACCTCTGGCATGTGTGCCATAGGTTCGCCACCACTGAATTAGGGACTCAATTTAAGCTTTGGAATCAACAAGTGCCCTCATAACCATCTGAAACAGATTTGGAAAGTATGCAACCTCTTTCAATAAAATTAGAAGGTCAAAGATGAAAGAAGAGAATGGAATTTAGGAAACCACTATTGAGGTTGAAGATATGAAACGATCACTCGTAACAGAAAACAGAACGGCAAAGTCGCATTTTAAATTGTAACCACACCCCAAAAATATGCTTAAAAACCAAGACAGTAGCCAGGAATGCAGTATTTAGCTTCCCTAAAACTCCAGTTTTAGTTTTTATAAAACAAGTTTCACGGACTGGTGATAATATTAACCACAGAACAATAAGTGTGTTGGCGGTGATTATTTTTAAGTTGTTCACATTACAATGTGCCTGAAAGCACATAAGCAACTCCTAATAAATTCCAGAAGCCAATAGCTCTTAGCAGACAGATGAGGGGGTTTCATTATGGAAAAGAAAAAAGGAAATGTGCTTTTATCTGCCTATTTGATTCAGATTGTAGAAGAATCTGGTCTCTTGTCTTTCCCTCCAACCCAGCCTCAAGTACAGTACATGCACAACGCAGCCTAACTCTGGGCTTTGCCCCAAAAGACATTTTGAAGGGAGGCCTGGAACAGAGGTGAAGGAGACAGCCAGAACAACGACCAGAGGTAGCACAAGCGAACGCGGAAGAGGTATTTGCCCAACCCAAGAGAAATGCGTCTACCATAGAGAGCCACCAAGCATGGATGAAAGGCGCTACATACTGGAAAGCTTCTTGTGCAGCAGCAGATTCCTCCTTTCCCTGTGTGGCGTTTCGTCGATCTGCAGATCCTCCTCGGAGTCTATATCCAGGGCTTCTGCATCAGATGGGCTGCGTGGGGCTCGCATTTGTGCTCCTTTGTGGCTCCGGGTACGCTCCGAGGCTTTGATTTTCCTGCCCGGGTGGAGGGGGGGGGGAAAGAAGGATGGGAGGAAGAGAAACACCAAAACTGACGAGGCTGACCTGATCTGATGATCTAATTATTGGAGGATATTATGCAGCCCACAATATATTCTCTGCTCCCCTTTTTGGGTCAGCCCTACAAAGGTAGGGAAAAGGATTATTATTTTTTTTCTTAAATACGGAGATGTCTTCTTGGTAAAAGTCACCTTACTGAAGCTAGGATATATGGGTCAACCTATATATGGGGAATACAAATCTCTGCTCTGCCTTTATGGATAGACTGGTCGCCATTCAGCTTCACCTTTCTCTCAGCCCTGAAGAGTTGCTGGGGTATAAATTGGAGGGGCAGGGAAGAGGAGGAACAACAGCAGCTTCCCCTTCACTGCCCTGATCTCCTTGAAGGGAGGGAGGTAGATAACAAAACATAAATATACTCAAGGCAACAAAAGATTCCTCCAGATGGTAACATAGAACAGGGCTTTTCATCCTTTTCACCCATTGTACCACTTTTAGGATATGGCAACATCCGAGTACCACCAGTCGCCTAGCAAGGTGTCAAAAACTTGATGACCCCCCCCCAAAAAAGGAAAAAAGTGATAAAGTACAGGTAGCCCTCGACTTACAACAGTTCGCTTAGTGACTGTTCGAAGTTACAATGGCACTGAAAAAAGTGCCCCCCAAGCCCCAGCTGAGCAAGACACCTGCCCACCCGGTAGCGCTCTTCCTCCTGTTCGAGGTTTTCATTGTTGTGAGCATTTCTGTTGAGGATTGGCAGCGGGGGTCGAGTGGGGGAGGTGTTTGGTTTTTATCCCCCCCCCCCGTCTGCTGGGTGGTTGCAGCAGGTTTTGGTCACTTCACATGACCCTGGGACACTGTGACCATCATAAATATGAATCAGTTGCCAAGCATCTGAATGTAAATCATAAGACCCTGGAGATGCTGCAACATTCCAGCTGATGGGCGCTTCTTCTGGGCTCAGCAGAAGCGCCAGGATCAGCGCCGAGCTCCAGCTGGAGCCTGGCGCTGATCCTGGTGCTTCCACTGAGCCCTGACAGCCCTGCAGCTCCAGCCGTCTCTCGCTCAGGCTTGTGTGGTGCTGCCACCGATTCAGCTCATTCCCCTCCCCCGCTACCACTTTTCTAGGATGGTCACGTACCACCTGCCAGGTGCCAGTGTCCCACAGGTGGTACCCGTACCACTGGTTGAAAAGCCCTGACATAGAAGCACGAGGCTTAACCTTAATGAAGTGCAATGGTTTGCTACTGTATATTATTCTTACCAGCTAACTCATGTCTAAATGTGGACCGTCCCTTGCAACAAACCTGGGCTGTACCACTTGCCAATCTGCTCAGTCCTAGGCTCTCAAATCCTGCTCTTACTCCCCACCCCCACCCCCACTGCTGACAGCAAAGGAGGTTTCGGCAGGGCTCTTTCTTTTCAGCATGGTCACCTGCTCACCACCATGGCTTATGAAGGAGGAGGAACTACTTGAAAAGCAGAAATGGAAAGCTCCAGCTTGCCAGAGGTCTATGTCACACCCGGCTGACCCAGAGCGTGCACATACCGGAGGGCAGTTCTGGAGTACTGCTGAGGGCTGATTCTGCTTCTGGTTGCCACTTTCGTGCTGAAAAAAATGGCTCTCAGATGGCTAGGAATCTGACAAGTCAGCATTACCGAAGTATCACAGCTTAACAATCGATGTCATCTACTTTGTTTCTGCCCCTACCACCCCCCACCCCCCGCGAACATCTGAATCCCATCTCCAGAGGCTAACCTGGTGCCTCGACCATTGGCCACCATCATGGACAGCTCTTCCTCTGTCAGATCAGGTTCTCCATCTGTATCATCCAGGCTGGAACTTGGCAAGTCAAACTGGGCAAGGAAAACAAGAGTGTTGGCCGGTATACACTGAGATCACGGGAAGCAAGACGGGGGGGGGGGGGGGAAGAAATCATACGCCACTAACGAGCCCAGGTACTGCCCAACCGGATCCCCAATCCCCCCAAAGGGACCATCTCCACTCCACCCTTTCTCTCACTTAGCGTGCACAGCAGCACCATTGGCACCTCACCTCCTCCTGGCCAGGACTCTCTGCGTGTTTCAAGCTCTGCTGCCTCTTGTACTTGCGCAGCAACTCCAGTTCCAGGGCTTTGACAGATGCCGCATCCTTTCGGCTGCCTTTCTTGCCCAGCTCCTTGGGACTCTGATCTTCCTTTTTGGCAGCTGCTGCACCGGGCTGGGTGACTCTCTGCAGGCCAAATGGGCTGCCAGTCTTCCCAATGTTCTGCTGGAATATATCCTAGAGGAGTGAGAGCACAAACGCCCCCAAGGAGGCATCACAAACCTCTACGTTGAACTGGATGCTACCACCCCTGCTGGGTTCCCACCACAGAAACACAGCTGCAATTTTCCTGGGGGGGTTGAGGAGAGGCAAGGCTTGCTAAGGTAAAGGCCAGCTCCTCCCCAGAAACAATGAACAAATACTGCCAACCGATAAAAGAGATGGAAAGGGCCCTCTGAGATTAAAAGCAGAAGGCAAAAAGGGGGTTCTTAACATAGGTTGCTTCAGCTTTTCTACAAGGAACCTGCAACTTTATGGACCTAAAACATACACTCTGCTCTCAAGTCCATCTGAGTATCACCTATGCAAGCTCGGAATTTGCCAAAACATATTACTAGACTCTTAGTGGATTTCTCTGCACAGACTCTCTTCTCATTTAGGGTAAGTAGGATAGCTGCTTAAAAATCAAAGGCTGCAGATGTCTGGTGCCACTTTGGGACAGAGAGAGCTAATTTGCAAGCCCTCTCAGATACACTGAGGGACCAGAATATGTACTCTGCGGTGTGGTATAAACAGCCAGGCTACAGACTCTGCCATGGCTGCTCTGAGCACACCGGGGACCTAAGCCAGTGAGACTTGAGACTACTGACTTCCGGTTTTGCGTTGGAGTGACATGGCTGAGGGATTGCAGAGCTCTGCACCCCACAGCT
This sequence comes from Protobothrops mucrosquamatus, assembly GCF_001527695.2. Classification (NCBI taxonomy): domain Eukaryota; kingdom Metazoa; phylum Chordata; class Lepidosauria; order Squamata; family Viperidae; genus Protobothrops; species Protobothrops mucrosquamatus. Next base: position 124,084 of record NW_015386643.1, on the reverse strand, counting down.
GGTTTCGCCCTGCCTGGGGACCCTAAATGGGTCTAAAGTCACCCCGGAGAGGTGACAAAGAAGGAGCCCCCCCATCGATCATGGAAAGATGGTGGTCGATCCATTTGATCTGGGGGAAGGCCTCCAACCCGACAGGAGAAAGGCTAGCTGCACTCCGGTGACTAGCCCAAGCTACCGGCATCTGAAGTCCCAAAGCAACAACTAAGAACAACTGTGAACAACGTATTTGGAACTGTATCTCCTTGCCTGCTGTTCCTTGCCTGAGTGCAGTTTGGGAATGGGTTTGCAGAAGGGATTCCTGCCTGCTAGGAAGCTGGCATTAGAATCATTCACGGGAGGATACAACTTTCAATTTCAAGGGACAAAGTAGGACTGATAAACAGTCTGCAAAATATCTTTATAAACACTCAACCTTGCAGTATCAAGCAACAGAGCCATATAAGTAAATTTTCTTGGTAGAAAATGAGTGGTTTTAAGCAGCAGAACTGCAGGATGCAATATTCTTGGCCAATATTCTTTTAAACAAGACACCAATCTATCCACAAAATCCAAATCAGGATCTTCTTAGGTTTAGTTGTAAAATGTGCACCAGATATATTTTGGCACTTTGCTTCCCACAGAGGTGCTTTCAACAGAAGAGAAGGAAAATTACCGAGCCTCTTGATACTCACTTCCACCAGTCGGATCTCCTTGGCCAGGTCTTTGATGAGTTGTGCTGGACGTACCGTCCCAGGAATTTCTTCTTCATGATCAGCCAAGGCCTGGGAAGAATAATATCTACTCTACTTTTCTCTGCAAAATTGAAACATCACTGAGGAGTACAAAGGCTTTCCCCCAATCTACTGCTTTCTAGATTTGTTGGACTACAACTCTTACAATTCCCTGCTGGATGACTGAGGTCATCAGCCTAAAGCTGAGCCACTCTGGACTGCTCCTGGCACAGAATATTCTCCACTATATTAGTCTTCTATTTCAAGAGAGAGGTCTTAAAGGTAGTCCTTGAGTTAGGACCATAATGGAGTCATAATGGTTGTAAAACAGGTCAGTCACATGAATGACACAATTCTACGTTTTTTGTGGTGGTTGTTAAATGAATGCAGCGGTCATAAGTGTGAGCACGACAGGTGTTAGATAAATCCACTGTTTGCTATGGCACGGTTTTGCCAAAAGCCAGAAATGCCAGGTTTGGGCAAAATGTTGTAAAATATACACAATGACCATGGGATGCTACGAACGGCCATAAATATGGCCACGTTTCCGAGCACCCAAAGTGCTGTCACATAACTAGGGGGGAGGAAACTGTCAAAACTTCGGGTCCAAGTTGTAAGTCCCCTTTTTCAGGATCTTCTGGGTCCTGATTGTTACCCAGCCCAAATACTAGTGAGTTCTTCTCTCAACCATTTACCTCCTTTTTAGTCCAGGAGCGGAAGGCTGTGTTGAGGGCTTTGGCCCCATGAGCCAAATAGGCAGCTGGGTGCCTACGGTTTTCTCGAAGGCCTGCCAGGAGAGAGAGAAAGAGAAAGAGAGAGAGAAAGAGAGAGAAAGAGAGAGAACATCAGTGGTGGCCATTCTCATGAGCCACAGGGAGAAGGGAGGATACTAAAAATAGGCATACTCAAAGCTCACCTCGGAAGATATCCAGGAGATGTTTGCCAACGTACCAACAGATAGTTTCGAAGTTGGGGAATTTGAAGAGATCAGCTGTGCTGAGGCGCTTTTCAATCTCGTAAGCCCTAGGAAGGAAGGAAGGAAGGAAGGAAGGAAGGAAGGAAGGAAGGAAGGAAGGAAGGAAGGAAGGAAGGAAGGAAGGAAGGAAGGAAGGAAGGAAGGAAGGAAGGAAGGAAGGAAGGAAGGAAGGATGTAATATCTTCCACAAAAAGGACATTGCTTCTGTAAATAATGCTAATTGGCAAGACTCCTCTCCTCAAATGGTTTGGTCAACAGCTGCTAATCAGAGCCATAAGAAACTATGTAGGCACTAAGCACCCATTCCTCTGACTTACTCCTGGTTCTAGTCAGCACTGCATTAGGCAACTAAGATTTCATGAGGCATTCTCTAAGGACTAGAAGCACAACCGTTAAAAAGAAACCCAATTCAGATAGAGGTAGTCCTCAACCTAGGACCACAACTGAGCCCCTAACTTCCCTGGCTAAGCAAGGCAGTTGTTAAGTGAGTTTTGCTCCATTTTACGACCTTGTTTGCTAGTTGTTAAGCAAATCACTGCAATCGTTAAGTGACTCATGCAGTCATTAAGTGAATCTGGCTTCCCCATTAACTTTGCTTCTCGGAAGCCAGCGGGGAAGGTCGCAAAAGATGGTCACATGACCCTGGGACAGAGCAACTGTCGTAAATACATGCCAGTTGCCAAGCGCCTGAATTCTGATCACATGACCATGGGAATGCTGCAATGGTCATAAGCGTAAAACCGGTCATAAGTCATTGTTTTCAGGGGGACTGTAACTTTGAGCAGTCACCAAACAAATGGTTTTAAGTTGAGAACTCTCTTTCCTTAATTCTTCAACCAATATTAGGTTTGGTATGCTTCTGGGTGTTTCTACTCCCACATCCAGGACCCTTTCAAAAAAAGATGTTATGCCAGGCCAGATCATTGCATTCTCTGCTTTAGTATCATCCACATTAATAAACAACAACTCTCTGAGGTTTTTTTTCAGAAGGAATCTTTCCCAGACGCAACTCAAGAGAAGTCAGAAAATGAACTCAGGATCTCCACCCTCTATTTCCGAGTCTTGGCTTTTCCCTGGATGATTCCCCAGATGCTCAATGGTGGCTAATTGCTCCCCTGCCAAGCTTACTTGAGCTGCATCTCAATGTTGAGACTGTGTAGAAAATTGCCCCCAAAGGCCAGGCAGTCCACAGGGGTCAGCACAGCATGGATCCAGCCTGAAAGAACAAGAGATGGTAAGATGGTAAACAGCTTCTCAGGAACATTGACAAGAGGGGAAACAGCTGTTGTTGGTCTGAAATGGCAAAGGGGAAAAGGGGCTTAAGGCATTTGCTACTCTACATGACCCAGCTATTATCTTCCATAGTTTCCTCCCTTCAGTAACACTGGGCAGTCAGTGTTACTGAACAATGCCATCCAAAGAGCAGGGCTTCTTGGTCATGTGTCCTGCTCCCTGGAATGGTATCCTTCCAGGGGGTATCCATGTTTCTCCCTCCCAGGCCTTGTGATATGGAGCTTATGGAGCTCGATGGATGGTGTTTTTGTTAGAGGGAGTGGGCTGGTGGAGATGTACAGGATTTTCCTCCTGTTTTTCTCTTTTTATTTATTCTTTTTCCTTGTTGTAAACCACCCGTAGTAATTTTGGAGTTGGGTGGCCTTTAGAACACAAAGAAACAAACCAACTAATGATCAACCTTTACACACAAGTAGCCCTTTCCCAAAGGGAACTACAAATTGTCACACAAAATGGAAGCCACAGGAAAAGAAGCGCCCCGGAAACAAGAAAATCAAAACAGGAGGAATGATGTCAACTGGGAACGATATATGATCAACCTGGTTCCCTTACCTGTTGGTATGAAGAGGGTCTGGCCCTGGCGGACAGGACAGCGATAGCACCTATCCACTTGGTCCCCAAAGAACATTTCATTCTGATTGGAGGAGCTGCTCCATGCCTCAAAGAGTGTCAGGTTGGCTGAAGTAGGACGTACCAGGTAGAAGATCTTCTCTCCCTGTGGGGAAGGATACAGAATAAACTGCCACACAGAGTCTCCTCCCTTATTCCAAAACGATAAGAGCTGAGAGAACAAGGCACACATAAGTAAGGGAAAGATGCAATAAAGCATGGAGAGCTGAGGGACTTTGGCAGTAATCTTTACATCAGTGATTCTCAACCTTGACAATTTTAAGGCGTGTGGACTTCAACTCCCAGAATTCCACAGCTAGCATTGCTGGCTGTGGAATTCTGGGAGTTGAAGTCCACATGCCTTAAAATTGTCAAGGTTGAGAAACACTGCTTTACATGGACAATTAGGCTGTTCCAAGGCTAGGAAAAATGCTGTTGGCCTCACATTTCAGAGGCAGCATTTGAAGAGTAACAGTAAGACACAGCCACCTTCCTTGCCTGTCAGCTTTCACTGTCCCACAGATAATCTTACCCAGTAATTTTACCAAGCTTTTTTTTTTTTAAATAAGATTCAATTTTTTTTACAGATGTTGGCACAGTTTTTTTTCCCATCATCTTTACCTTATAACTTATTTTCAGAACTGTATGTCCTTTATACATTAAGGAAATCAAAGACCAAGGTTACAGAAAGTCTGGGCCAAACACAGTTGAATTCTAAAGAAGAGGTGTGCTAAGTAAGAGCATCTGCGTAACTTTTTGTATTTTGTAGTTTATAATGAGAGACATGAAGATATACAGTGTGCCGAAGTTCAGTTTTCTGGCTGCTGAAAATCTCCGTTTTGCTTCTGGCTACAGCTGCAAATTTCTCAGGCCATAAGGACTAGTTTTCAAATGACAGCAGAGGTTTTCCAGGTGCTGAATTCCGCAATTATCATTCAAAAGTGTCTTTTCATGGCATAAACATATTTTTGCAATTGTAAACCAACATTTCATGGCCTATTCCAAACAGAGTCCAAAAATAACTCCTCCACCCTTCCCCAGACTGTGTTTTCTTTGCTGAATTTCAAGCTACCATCATCCCCAGAAACCTTTTTTAAAACACGCAGGTGCCTTTGAGTCAGTGTTGACTCCTGGTGATTGCCTGGAGCTATTTTTTGGCAAGATTTCAGAAATAGCTTGCCCTTGCCTTCTTCTTCTTAGGGCCAAGAGAGAGTGGCTGGCCCCAGGTACCTAGCTGGCTTTGTGCCTAAAACAGGACTGAACACATCACTTCCCAATTTCTAGTCTGATGCTTTAACTACTACACCAACTGGGCTCTCATCTTAAAACATGGGAAATGCATAAATTAAAACCATTACATTCCTTCTTCTGTGGATTCAGTATATTTTCTTCATACCGACACCTTCACAAAATGCCTTTAACAAGAATCCTTGTCAGAAACTAATGACAAAAAAAAATCATACTGGCTGTCAGTATGAAGCTGTGAATGGCAGCTGCATCCCAACAACCTGGGGCCCCTGTGGCGAGAACGAATGCAATGTTGCCTAGTTCTCGCTTGCCTTAGCGAAATTCATTAACTGATCTGACTCTCTGATGTGGGCTATACCACATCGGAGTGTAACTTTGCATCGTATTTTACTCTGCTGTTCCAACTACTCTTATTTTCCTCCTTCGATTACACCAGTACAAAAAAACCCCTGAAAACAAAGATGCAGTGATCAGCCGCCTGGGAAAGTCAAGGGAAATCGTCAAAACAATTAAAAAACGAAAATTAGAATATTTCAGACATATGATGCGACACCCAGAAAAATACAGCATACTCCATTTAATCCCCCAGGGAACGATTGAAGGCAAATGAGGTCCAGGCAGAAGAAGAACATCATGGCTTCAAAATCTAAGAGACTGGTTTGGACAAAACTCAGCAGCACTTTTTCGTGCGGCTGCTGATAAAGACAGGATCGCCAACATGATCGCCAACGTCCGATAACAGATATGGCACAAGAAGAAAGAAGAAGTGGGAAGGACCATTCAAACGTTCGAACATCCCCAAGGCATTCTGCCAGTTCTGAAGCTTTGCATAAGGTCTTCCTTCTATCCCATACATCAGATTCTTACCCGTAGGACATGATACCAGACAGAGGTGCCCCCAAAGTCAATGTGGAAGTCCGTATAGCTGTCCCGCACCCCCATCAGGCAGTACTTTTGTACGCTGGGGCGCTCAAAGACTGATTCCCCTGGCCACAGGTTCTCCACCCAGGACAACTTCCGCACAATCTTCGGGGTTTCCACCAAATTAGACAACCTGAAAAATTGCAAAGGCAAATAAACAACCTCATCTCCCTTCAAAAGACTCTCGAGAACGCTTTCAGGTGGCTGGTGGAGAGACTACTTACTAATACTTAAACCCATGGTCTGTTCCTCCCCCTCTCCCCCACTGCATCTAGGAAAATATGGCAGGAAGAAACATCTCCATCCTCATTTGTGAGAAAGGGAACAATTACAACTCAGTGTCTTCCAAATAATTATAAAAGTAGTGTTTGAGGTATGACTGTAATAGAGCTTGCCCAATATTTTGTAAGTTCTAACAGTTGTAAAATGGGTCAGTCAAACGACCGATCTAATTTTATGCTTTTTTGCAGTGGTCATTGAGCGAGCACAGTGGTTGGACATGTGAACATGGCCGTTGTTAAGCGAACCCATTATTTACTATGGCACAGTTTTAACTGCCTGACGCGGCAACTGAGCACCCAAATCGCAGTCATGGGACCCTGGGGGGAGGGGCTCCTGACCATCAGGATTTCGGAGTCAGGTCATGAGTCCCCTGTTTCAGGCAAGTCGTAACTTTGAACAGACATTAAGTGACCAGTTGTAAATCGAGGACTACCTCTTACTGATTGCTCAGAATGTTCAGCCAGTATTAGCTTTCACCTCCCATCTGAAGGTGGAACAAAATGGAAAACTTCTTGGTAGCCCCTTCAGGCTAAATAAAAGCGCTCGGGGAGTGGGGTGGGGAGATAATACATCTTGAGGCCAGAACATGGGAGTCTTGTAGATCCAGGTTCTCCAACTTGGGTGGAGAACAGAAATAACTAGACTGCTTTTGCAGTCTCATATGCACCTTTCCTTCTTACAACCTCTTTGTATTTTTTACCTGGTTTCTGAGAATTCCAGACTGATGACATTGAGCACTTTCTCTCGGCGGCTGCTGCAGTAGTAGCTGACAAAGTCTGCCAGGCGCATCTTGAGGTCAGCTTGGCGTGTCACATCAATGACATCAATCTCCTTGTCTGCACCTGTTAAGAAAGAGATATGCCTCACGATGAGCAAGTCAGCTAGGAGGAAGCAGCAGCAACGGCGGCTGTGTTTCCCTGAGTTACGCCCCTGAAATACACTGTGGAGCAAGCCAGCAAACTCATCAGAAGCTTAGTAATGCAAGCATCTCCCTCTAGTGGTCCTTTCCATCGGCACCCTGGTCAGCAACCGCTACTTATATACCCAAGGGCCAGAATGCCATTTTGTCAAAGGCTGCTCGACTACTTACTACCCTGTTTCCCCAAAAGTAAGGCCTACCCCGAAAATAAGCCCTAGCTTGATTTTGGGGGGTGGGGTGGGCCTAATATAAGCCCTACCCCCCAAAATAAGCCCTTTCAGAATTCCAAACCCTTCATTCATGAAATGCTCTGCATCTATATCACAACATGGGATGCTGCATTGATTGCCTATTAGCAAGCCATTCTTAGGGAGAGCCAGCCCACAAAAGCAACAGCAGAGCTTGTTCACTTTGAACAATAGCACTTCAGCTTGCAACATGGGAAGGGTTAGCCCAGGGGTAGGCAACCTTGGCTCTTTTATGACTCGTGGACTTCAACTCCCAGAATTCCTGAGCCAGCCATGCTGGCTCAGGAATTCTGGGAGTTGAAGTCCACGAGTCATAAAAGAGTCAAGGTTGCCTACCCCTGGGTTAGCCTTATGCATTGAAGAGTATGCTACACTCCATATCTCCTTTAGGGAAGGCAGGCAAGCTGATATCATCTATCATTTTCTGAACTGCAACTCTCATACTTACTTGCTCTTTGCTGGGACTGATAAAAGTTGAAGTCCAAAGCATTTGGAGAGCACTAAGTTGCCTTAATCTGCCATAAGTTATACCACATTTGAGGAATAACTGAGAAACAATGATGCCTTATATACTTTTTGACACTCTGCATCAACATGAGGAAACTCGGGGAATATTCCCAACAGTTTTTGGGAACTGCACGCTCCAGAAGATTAATAATAGTAAGTGAACTGACTTGTGGAGAAATGTAAAAAAAAAAAAAAGTGTTTTGCTTGGTTTTGACAAAGCAGCTACTTGAACCCAGGCATCAGAGCTTATTCCAGGGATTTTCAATCTATGGTCCGCAGAACCCTGGGAGGGAGGGGGGGCAAAATGTCATCACAGGGAGTTCACGAAGCTTTGAAGAAATGTTATGATTTAAATCTTGAGTTAAGTCTTGGTGGTCTGTAGCCGCAAAAGGTATTTAAAGGGGGGGACTGTGGTGAAGAAAAGGTTAAGAACCACTGGCTTGTTCAACAAGTTATCATTAGATCAAACCATGACTCAGTATAATGTCTCAACGTAGCCACTGAGGGATTGTAAAAAAAAAAAAAAACCTTCTGCAGAAGTTCAAGGGACCTTAGCCTACAGCTACACAATCACTGCTATTGATTGAAAGTCTCTTATTCATCTCTATGAACCGTAGTTAAGAACTAGCTGGTCAGGCAAGGCTAACCAACATCTATTTTCTTTGAGCAAAGTGTGGGTAAGCAATCTGGCAAAGGACCAGCACACCTCTCCGAGCAAAGGGCCCGTGTAGTATTTTCTCAGGTCTGGATTTATTGAATCCATAATCACAGCCGGCAGTTAGACTGTGGAACTTTTAACTGTCGAGATATTGTTGAAACAGAACTTCTAGCATCCTTATCATTGTCATTGCTGATTAGCACTGCTGGGAATTAAACCTGAGCATCAGCTCTGTAGCTATTTAGTACCATGTGCCTGAATTTGAGGATTGCTGTTAGTCAACAGTAGCCCAAAACAAACACGTACAAGAAACTATTTAATTCCTGTGCTGACATTCTGACCCAGTTATTTGGGTCTTTTATCTTTTTTGCTCTGTAAACACCACGAGCACAAATGCCTATGGAAAAGTGAAGCATGGAAGCTAGAAATAATATGTTCTTAGTTCAGTTTAATAACTCTTGCGATGAAAGAAACATTCATTTCCTTGTTAATCTTTCCAAGATCTCTGCGCTCTCAGTAAGAATAGCAATAGCACTTAGCAACAGCACTTAGACCAGGGGTCCTCAACCTTGGCAACTTTAAGACTTGTGGACTTCAACTCCCAGAATTCCTCAGCCAGCTTTGCTGGCTGAGGAATTCTGGGAGTTGAAGTCCACAAGTCTTAAAGTTGCAAGGTTGAGGACCCCTGACTTAGACTTATATACCGCTGTACAGTCCTCTCTAAGTGGTTTACAGAATCAGCACATTGCCCCCAACAATCTGGGTCCTCATTTTACCAACCCTGGAAGGATGAAAGGCTGAGTCAACCTTGGGCCAGTCAGGATTGAACTCCTGGCAGTGGGCAGAGCTAGCCTGCAATACTGCATTCTAACCACTGCGCCCCCATGCAGCAAAAGGTGAGAACAGATTTCTTTCTAGTGGACATGGAAAGGATAGCTTGACCTTTCTATATCTGCAGAAAATACAAATCTGTATATCTGCAGATAACAGAAAGAAAAATGAAAAGGAGTGAGAACAGAACATTTTGAGAAGGCTTCAGGAATATCTCCAATGGGATGCACTGAATCTGTTACACTGCACCGGTCACTGAATCTTAAGGATATTATAGAGCTAGAAAAAGTGCAGAAAAAAAAGCAGCCCCAATGTTTAGCAGGATGGAATACCCACCCTCCAAGAAAGATCCCAGAGATTATGTCTCTAATTTGGAATAAATTCCCTTTTTAAGACACTGTGGTTCCTATTCAGGGTAGAGTCAGGGCAATTAGATGGAGCTGAGCGTTGACTGGCCGGATACCCTTCCTGATGCCTATGCGGAATTCATAGCAGGTATTTTCTCTTTGTGCTTTAGGAGAGAAACCTCTGCCGCTAGCTAGGATCAAACTCTCAACCTTCCGACTGGGCGGCAAGTATCTTCACCACTAGACCACCACATCACACCAAGTCCCTAACATGGAATGAAGGAGGGTAAATGGATATTGTATAGCACAGGGGTAGGCAACCTTGGCTTTTATGACTCGTGGACTTCAACTTCCAAAATTCCTGAGCCAGTCCACGAGTCATAAAAGAGCCAAGGTTGCCTATCCTTGGTATAGCAGAACAAAAGATTTTGCATAGCACAGGTAACATGGACATATTTTTTCCTGCCTCTCTCTCTAGGATATCCCCCCCCCCCCCAAGACTAGGACAGTGATGGCGAAGCTTTTAGACACTGAGTGCCCAAACTGCAACCCAAAACCCACTTATGTATTGTCGGGTGCCGGGTGAGCGTGGCCCATTGGATGGATGTGGCCCATTGGGTGAGTGTGACTGCGGTGGTAACGGTAGACTGGGTGGGACTAAAAAGTTCAATCAATCAATTCCAACTTTGCGAGATCTTTTTTTTCCTGCGAGAAGTTGAAATTGATTGATTGATTGATTGATTGAATATTTTTTTTTTGCACACGGTGGCGGAGGCCTAAAGCGAAAAGGTTTTATAAAACCCAGCTGAAGGCCTAGGACTGGGGCAATGGCGCACATGCCCACAGAGAGGGCTCATGCCATAGGTTCCCCACCACAGGACTAGGAGAAGGAGAAACATTTTTACACAGCATTACTTCAATTATAAGATTCACTTATCAGCAGATGTAGGAACTGCAGCTAGTTTGGACTGCTCTGAAAGGGGATTGAACAAATTTAGGAAGGCTCAATGGCTATGAATACTGATGGCTGCCTCCTAAATACTAATCACCGTACCTTAAATACCAATTGCTGGGATGTGACAGTAGAAGGGATTATTATCCTCCAGCCCAGACTTGTGACCTTTCCAAATGCATCCTATCTTCCTTGTTTACCCACACAGCCATGATGAATTGATGTACTTGCAAGCCCAACAGTATGACCGCAACAAACCATGGCCCAATCAAACATACAGCTCTCTCCCTTTCTTAAGCTTTAATTTTTCTGCAAACTGAAGAATCTTTGCTGAGATGCAGTGACTGAAAAGAACCACATCCTTGGCCATAGTTCAAGTGGATACATTCCTCATTTAGTGTTGGAAATTGAGGGAATGAGCTTAATCTAAGCAGCCTGCGATGACGAACAGTGTGGCTTTGTTTCATCAATCTCTGATGAGAGGTCATTTGACCTCTGCATAGAAGGGAATGATTAATACTATTGCCTCATGCCTAATACTTCTGATATAAAGAAACAAATAATAATAATAAAAAATACATCCTGTCAGCAAGAAATGACCTTTAGCTTTCTCTTCGGCCTACGGCACTGGCTATAGCCTGCAAAGTAGTGGGAGGGAGATATTTTGGACTTCACTTCTCTCCAATTTAGCTAGTGGGGAAACAAATGGTGGGAACTGCCCTGCAAAACATATAGAGAGCTTCATGCTGCTGGCTCTTGCAACAGACTCTCCCTCAGGTCACCATGACAGTTTGCCCACCAACCAACCCACTCTCCTAGCACTCACCAACATAATGTTCCACATCACGCACAGTGAATGAGGCTGGAGGAAGAGTCATGCCCAGGCCATCTTTCTTCAGGACCAGGAGAGGCACACTGAAGCTGTTTTCCTCCAGGAACTCCACAGACAGTTGGGTTCCGCTCGGCTTTAGGATCACATCATCCGCACTGAGGAAGCAGAAAGCACAGTCAAACCAAGGTCACACATTGCTGTTCTCTACAGCATTCTTTTCCAATTTGGTATCCTCCAGATGCATTAAAACTACAACTCCCAGAATTCCCTGGTCAAAATGGCTCAAGTTGAAGGAAAGAACCAAAGCAATGGGGAGGAGGGGGGAGTACAGTATTGTAGTGCAATGGTTTTGTATAATACACACATACGCTGGGTGTTACACTTGTAAACCTGATAAACTTTGGCTGCCTTGTACTTCGTGACTGTTATAAAGCATGTGGTTTGACTCTATTTTTATTTTTAATTGGTTTTTTAATATCTAATCTCTTACTACTCTGGGTCCCAATGCAGTTATAAATAAAATTTATTTTTATTTAAAACATTTTTAAACTATGCTTCATTATTTGAAATCTTGCTGCAGCATTCAGTACACATTAAAACATTTAGCATCCTTTACAAACTGCCTTTCCTTTTATTTAAATTGGACATTTGCATGGAGGAAGAAACATAATTATTTTGATTCCTTTTCCTTCAGCAACTGTTTGGCTATGTCTTTGGAGACCTCTGTGCAGCTGCTTGTAAGGTGGGGCAGCTGCAAAGAGTCTCCCTATAGAGATAGCTATTCTAGTGCTGGAGGAAACAGTGACAATAGGATAATAAATTTCATATGGGAAAGAAGGGGATTTTTACCAAAAAGCAACCTGTTCTTCAGATTCTATCAAAATGGGTTATTATCCAAACCTATTGTTTAAATATTTTCCCCTCAAAGTAAAAGAATACTACTCTTGAACCTTTTTCAATAAAATCTTGAAAAAAAAATGCACCAAAGAAATAAAAGTATTTAATTGTTTCACCAAAGTTAAAGCAGCCTTGACATTATTGTCGGGCAAGTTTATTAATTCTACCCTGCCGATTGTTGCTATCCGAGAGACCGCAGATCAGTAAATCTTGGCAAGGCATTTCAGAAGTTGCAGAATTACAGCTCTCAGCATCCTTCTAAAGCAGGGATGTCAAACTTGCAACATCACGTGCATATCACGACTTTTTTTTCCATTGACGGCAATGGGGTGGGTGCGGTTTCACCATGACGCATCCGGCCCACGGGCCGGCAGTTTGACACCCCTGTTCTAAAGAAAAGCTAATAGTGAAAGCTGATGGAAGTTGTAGTTCATTAAATATTGCCCATTCTTGAGCAGAGGAATTCTTTTTGAACAAGTTTTACAATAAAATTGTCCCGAGGAACTGAAAGGCTTCAATTTAGCTAGAAATCAACCAGTTATCCCACAATATGGCTATTTGAAATGCCCTTTTTTTCTTTTTCTTTAATCGCTAAAACATCCATCAAGCGTGATCTCACCTAGGAAATGTCCTGCTGCGAAGTTCTTTGATGAATTGACTGCTACCGGTCTTCACCGTCTTGCCAACCTCTTTGTTCACAGAGGATTCAGACTGTTTTGGATTTCCTCGGCGCCGTTTCACTGAGGGAGGGAGAGAAGAAATCAAAATATATACACAAGCATATGGGCAATTCAACAAGAGCAGTGCAGAGATGATGATGTTGATGATATCCCACTTCTATTTTGCTCAACTCAAGGCAGTCAACGTAATGCTTCTATCTCCTATGAAGAATCTGGCAAGACAACTGATGAAGTAAGCCTGCCCAATATCTATAATCATCTGCCAGAACACCAACAGATGATTTATACATATAAACAATTGATTAAAAACAGATAATTTTGATGATTGCAAACCACAAGCTTGAAAAATGTCATCAGTATCAACTGGAATTTCAGAAGTCAAAAGATTTGCTGAAAAATTTTACCTGAGCTAACAAGTTGACTAGATCAATGAAGGCTTTTAAAAAACAGATTGTGCAATGTATGTTTATTATTTATTTGATTATATAATTACAATGAATAATAAGCACACAAATTATGCACACAGAACCAGATGGCACACATTTGCTCAATGTGCCTAACTGGGGTAGAAATGGCTGAACAGAATTTTTATAGCTGTAGATATAAGTAAAACTCTGTAGCTATTACTTGTTATAAAAGTCCAGGACCTGTTACTCATTGTAAAATAATAAGCAGGCATGTCAAACTCACGACGTCACGTGATGTCATGCAACGTATTGCGACTTTTTCCCCATTGCCGGCAATGGGGTGGGTGCGATTTTGGTATGACGCATCCGGCCCGTGGGCCGGCAGTTTGACATGCCTGCTATAAAGGTAAGGAAACTGGGCTAGGCATGCAGGAAGAGCTGTGCAAAGTTGTCAAAAAGATTCTCTTCAGTTTTCTTTAGCTGGCAGACTCTGTTCCGCTACAAATACGTTTTTTTTAAAGTTCTTGTTCACAAGAATTTGTACCATACACCATATATTTTGGCATTCGTAATGAAATATCAACCATGCAGTCATCAGTATGTTTGTTTACATCGTATTTTATCTTCTTGGAAGTGTAAAATATAAAGGGACATAAACTTACTGACAGACGGTCCGTGAAGCAGTTCACAGTTGGGGCAGTGATACAAGTCAATGTCAGCTGCCGCATCCTCTTCAACTCCAACGCAGCTTGAAGAGAGAAAGAAAATTGCTTACCTTGCTCAACACTGACTTTAAAAAGTTAGACTCAAGTATCCTTTTCTGAAACATCTAGCCTGGATGACAGCCCTGCAAAGATCCTGGAAGCTATCGCAATTCTGAATCACAGGAGGTGTAGGTAAATTCTGAATGTCTGTTCTGCAGGCCTAGTGCTTCTAGGCTAAAGATAGGGAGGGTGCCTGGGGAAGATACTGGAGGGAATGAGCACACCCTTTGCTTGATGGAGGATCTGTTTCTGATCCAGTCCAAGAAATATTTTCATATTCTAACCAGCATAATTCAATACCCATATTTTAGGCTTGAGACGAAGCATCAAGCAGTCCCCCTGAAGTTCAACTACTATCCAGATCCACTTTGATTTATCTGAACATCCTACAGAGTAAAGGCTATCATTCAGGAATAACTTTAGCAAAAAGTCATCTTCAGCATAAAAAGTATTACGCAAAAGTTGTCTGAGGTAGAAAGGAACAGGAAGTGGTGTGGAGTTGAAACACAACAAGAATAGGCTGAAAGCTGTTGTGCACGTCTTTAGTGAACATCTGTAGTGATTCTGCTTATCCTTGAGCGGGTCACTCCAGACACAATGAATGCCTGTTTATCTGAGGGAATGTATTTATTTCACTGTTTCTTAGTGGACCCTACTCAAAACACTTCGGTTGCATTAGGACAAGTTGCTATGCAAGCCTACTTCAGTCCAAATTGATTGGCATTATTAGGGCTTACGACAATGATAATGAACTCCCTCCTTTCAGAATTATGGGATACGATTCCCTTATTTCTTGGTTCTTTATAAAACTCCCTTATTTCTTGATTCTTTATATTGGGTTAATTGGGAATCCAACTTCATCACTTACCTTTGGTTTAACTCATCTTAGTTTTGTACCCAAGTTTTGTTGCCAAAAAAACCCCACCACATCTATATGAATCATGCCAGGAGCACCTTTATATAGATTAATCCTCTGACTCTCTAAATATTTGTTGCCTCTGACTACTACAAGCATCCCAATGTAGAGACAAGGGTACCATAGGGACAAGGGTTTTTTTTAACGCCTCATTGAAGTGTTTAACCACCCAATTTTTGCAACATGAATTTCAACTACATAAATCTTAGTCAGCTAAACAATTCTGAATGCAACCACCCGCTTAAGACTTAGTGCTATATGTTGCCGGTGCCCTGGAAAACGTCCATTTACATTAGCACCGAAAGAGAAAACAGGCTCAGGCAGTTCAGTGTGGCCAAGATCTGCAAACAGCAATTTCCACTCAGCATTTGTTTCTCACCTGCCATGGAACCAGTCCTGGCAAGCA
This sequence comes from Protobothrops mucrosquamatus, assembly GCF_001527695.2. NCBI lineage: Eukaryota > Metazoa > Chordata > Lepidosauria > Squamata > Viperidae > Protobothrops > Protobothrops mucrosquamatus. The sequence continues at coordinate 108,681 of NW_015386643.1, read as the reverse complement.
TCACACTCGATCATGAAGCGGGTGACATCGTAAGGCAGGCGACAGAGACAATACACTGGCACAGAGGCCATGGTGGAGGAAGGGGCTGCTCCAAGTTCAAGCAAAGGAAGACCCTCAGGAATCAAATGATATCAAATTGTCCGCTAGGGCAAGCTGGAGGAGAGGCTTCTCATGCCGAGGCCTGAAGGAAAAGTCCTGTCCCAGCTGGGGTTAAGTGAGGATTAAAAAAAATAAAATTCACTCACGCACACGCACCCAACCTCGCAAGGCACCAACTTTTGTGCAAAATGCAATTGTGACCCTGAAAAAAAGTCCGGCCGGCAGAAACAAAAACAAACCAACAAGCAAACAAACTGGTGTCCTCCGCAGATCGCCTCCGAAGCCGTTCCCTGACAAACCTCGCGTTTCAAGGGGGGCTTTCCCTAAGAATCCGAAATCCTCCGAAACATTTTTTCACCCCGAGCTCGCAACGCCTCCTCCCCGCTCCGTCCAGAAGTTTGCAGGCTCCTTTCCCCTTCCAAGGGGGGTGGTGGTGGAAAGGGGATCCCCGATCTCCCTCCCGAAATAAGGGAGCCTCCGTGCAATCGGCAGAACCTGCTTTCCCCTTCTTTCTTCTCCCACTTCGTCCCCGGCGGGGGGGAGACCCCTCAGCTCTTCCTCAGCCCCGACAAAGCGCGCTACGGCTGCCCCGCTCTCCAAGGACAACCTCTGAATTTCCTTCTCCCCGAAAGAGCGAAATCATTGTTTCCCTCCTTCCCTCCCTCCCTCCATTCCCATCCAAGCTCCCCCTGACTCCCACGATTTCGTCTTGAGGCTCTCCCTCTTTTAAATCAAAAGATTTCTCTCGACTCCCTCCCCCCTCCCGCCTTTCTTCTTGCCCCGGAGCCGAAGGCGGACGCGAGACTCTGCTGATTCGCACGCCAGATCCCGGCACCTTCTCCCCGGCGGAAGCGACAACGCCAGGACGGGGATTGAGGCCTTCACGAAGCAAAAGCAATTCCTCTAGGCTTTTCGGCCGCTGAAAAGGCCTCCGCGAGGCCTAAGGTCCTGGGGTTTTCTTTTCCAGCTTCCCAATAAAGTTTTATTCAAAACAAGGGAAGGGAGAGGAAGGGAATAGAGGAGGGGCTGGCGGCCATCTTAGGAGAGGCAAGGCATGGGAACGCGGGGAAGCCATCTTGAGAGTGGCGCTGGGGCCGCAAGGCAAGCAACGTCTAACGACGATTGCGGCAGCCATTTAGGGAAGCGGGTCAAGGAGAGAGTTCTACCATAGAGAGAAACGGAGCGGCGGATAGAGCGCCCTCAGACGCCGCGAAAGAAGGCGGGATATTTGGGTTATTTTTGAGACACTGGGGATAAATACCGGAAGCGATGGGAGATCCGGGTTTTAGTGTAGCGCCGAAGGATTGTCCCTCCCGGAACTCGTTTCGTGCCTTGAGAATACCCGTTTAATCATCTAGGTGTCAGCCTATATTTTCAAAATTCAGTCCTTCTCTTTTGCGGGGGAAATGCCGAGTTCATTTCGTGGGATTTACGACTGCATGGAACATATATGTATGAAACTGACTCTGCAGGACCAACTGAAATAGAGCATGTGATGGAGCTTGGTGTGTGCGACAGGTTTAGGAGTCTGCTGTGTGTGTGTTTTATTTTTATTTTATTTTTTGTCGATCTGCGTGTACATGACTGCCTAAACGGGTTCCTATAGTTTTCTTGGCAACATTTTCAGAAGTGGTTTGTCATTGCCTTTTATTCTTTCTAGAGCTGAAGGAGAAGGATTGGCCTCAAACTCAGTCTCTAGTTTCCTAGCCTAAACCAAACTGACTCTTGTGTTACAATTATTTTAGGGTAAAAGGCAGAATGGGGTTGATGGACAACACAAAAAATAAATTTAGGATAATTTGGGAGTTAAAATGCTTGTAAAAAAAAATTGCCCAGTCTCTAACCTTCATTTTTCAGGTGGTCACGCAGCAGCTTCAGAGGATCCTCAATGAAGTAGATTATGCGGACCCCTTTCAGTCTGGATTCAGGTCTGGTTACAGGATCAAAATGGATGGGGGAAGAAATAGTTTGTCCATCCTTGCTCTTCTTGACTTTTCAGCAACTTTCAATACCTTTAAGCCTGGTAGTTTTCTAGATTGGCTGCAGGGATTGGATGTGGGCAGCACTGTATTATGCTGGTTCTTTTCCTTTGAGACCAGTTCCAGTCGGTGGTGGGGTGTGGGGAGAGTGCCACATTTGGCCCGATTTGCAGGGTGTCTCAGTGCTTTCTCCACTTTTAACATGTACATGAAGCCATTGGACAAGCTTATCCATCAGCACACGATGAGGTATCATTCAGGATACAGATACTCAGCTTTTTCTCTCTCCGCCAACTTCCCTTTTTAGAGAAGTTTATAGAGAAAATAGTGATGCTCCAGTTTCAACAGAAAGTTGATTATTTAAACACTTGTTAATCAAGATTTAGGCAATGGCACCATATTGAAATTACCTGGGTGACACTGATGGATGATTTGTGTTGCACCTTCAGGGTCATTTTCAGTCTTTTAGAATGAATGTACTGGTTCAACAAGTTTATATTCTTCAAGATTAAAGAACTAGATGGGAGATTAAAGGCAAAAAAAATCTTCTAAAAAGAACACTAATCAGTTCTCTTCAATCAAAAAAATACACTCGCTCATACAGGCAGAACAGAATCAGAAACAGAAAAGCATAACAAAGGGATAAATTTTTTCTATAAAACAACCAAGATTCCATTCTATATCTAATTTCCTGTAATCTTGGACTTCCGGTTTTGCACTGTAGCACACGGCTGAGAGATTGCAGAGCTCCACACCCCACTGCTGGTTTTGCCCTGCCAGGGGGCCCTAAATGGGTCTAAAGTCACCTTGGAGAGGCAACAAAGAAGGAGCCCCCCCCCGTGGACCATGGAAAGGAGGCAGTCAATCCACTTGATCTGGGGGAAGCCCTCCAACCCAACAGGAGAAAGGCTAGCTGCACACCAGTGACTAGCCCAAGCTACTACAGAGTGAGAACTATATTTGTTTTAAAAATTGCTGACCTGGGATTATAAATACTGAGCTGTGATTTCTAAGCTCAAGAATTGTTTGCAGAGAAAGAAAAACCTTGACTTTTGGCTAATCTTCTAGGGGGGAATTTACTGGAAAGTTCCTAGGTGGTTAAACATTCTGGACTCTAAATCTGACTGGCTGATAATTGTAAGACCCCTGAATAGAAGAACTATTATAAAATACTGTTTTTATTGTGCTTTGATAATTGGAAATGCATTGGATTATAAAAACCATATATAAAGGTAAGAACTATGTAAGATTTGGTTATTTGGACTTTAAGATTGGCTAGTTTGAAAAGGTTAATTACAGAGACTATGGAACCAGTGAAAGACTATCTGGAGGGAACAGACAAAATGGTTGTTACATACCTATCAAAAAGTGGCAGGAAACCACACCTAATATATCCTTCTGAAGGCTCTAGCCTGGAACATCAAAGATCTGCAGGAGCAATATATCAAGACAAGGCAAATACTTTCCAGGAGGAAATGTATGCAATGCTGTGACAGATTCAAATGACAATGGTTTCAAATCATGATGAGATTAAAAACAACTTTGACAACATAAATGAACATATCTTTAACTTAAACCTACAATTAAAAAACTCAGAAAACAACGAAGAATGAACAAACAAATTAGATAACAGAATACAAACTAGAGGACAGGGACCCAAAGAGGGAAGCTACAAATGAAGAAAACTATAGTCTAATACAAACAAAAGAAAACTTGCAAGAAAAGATATCTTATTTTTCAGAACTTCAAAATAAACTTGAAGATAGGAAAGAAGAACTAATAAAATGGATTATAGAGCAGCCAGGAGAATTATTAGAATTTGGGAGACAAAAAACACACATTCTACCTAACTTGTCTTTTCTATTCCCAACAACATTCACAAAAATACAGGATGAATCCCCTGGCAAGCTGAATACACTGACTTAGAAAATTACTTCAAAAAAGAAGAAGGCTAGAGTTAGATTCAAGAGATTTGATTCGACCTACCAGATGGAGTACTATATGATTAAACACTTGTTTGAATATGGTTAAAAGAATAGATAAATCATGGATATAAAAGGGCCCTACAGTAAGAAGGATAAGATATATAAGTAGTATAGTATTCTTTATAATATATGAAATTTAAAAATATTGGGATGGTATATGTGAATGAAAAGTTTGGATATTTAAAGGTAATTAACATTGAGAAAATTATGACTGATAAGAATGGTTTGACTATAGAGGGGAAATTAAATAAGAATCTTGAAAACAGGATATATAGTGACTTAATGACTTTTATGAATATAATTGAAACATAAGCGGATCAGAAAAGATGTTATATGCTGATTAAGAAAAATATATTCAACCGTATATATATTGAAAGTATTAAGAACTATATTTGCTTAATGTTGATAAAAGGAGAATATTGGAAGAAGAGAAGATCAAAGAAATATATCATTAATAGATTGATTATGGAATTATAGAAAATATTGTTTTTTAAATATATGAACCCAGATAACACGCTGTTTACTAAGCACTAAAGATTGTTATTGTAAAAAAACAGTAAAATATATTAAAAAAATAATTTCCTGTAATCTGTGGGTTGCTATATTTTTTTTGCTAGATTTTTGAGGATTGGAACATTGTTGCACAAATTCTAAATATGAGTTAGAATTGGGGCCTAGAATTATGTACTGGTGATCCTTATGACTGATAACGTGTTAGGTTTCCCAGCAAGGTTAAAGTGTCATCCGTGTTTCAGAACAGAAATCAAGAGTGTTTTTCCCACTCTTTAAGATTAGATTTCAAGAGTATCCCTCTTTCTATAGCCAAGCCAAGTATTCCACCTGTATTCAGTAACCATCACAACACTCTAGCTAATTAAAGGATAGACAATGATAATTCATTGTCCATTACCATAGAAAGATTGAGTTAAACCATAACAATCATTTTCCAAAAGATTAGAAAATGTGGGCTTAGTTATAACAAATTTGGTATTTGTGGTACTGTCTTTTGGACTGCACATGGTCATATCAAGGAATAGTAGACACAAGTAAATATATAGTGCCATAATTGTATGTTTCAGGCGCAGATCTATTTTTAAATTTCATTTTTTTTCTTCTATTCCTTAAGATTGAAGATATTTTCTTATACCTGTTACTCTGAGCTATCATTCCTTTTCCTGGAACTGTAATTCCATGCATGATGTATATTAAGTAACTGTTAGCACTTACATACACCTTCAGTTGAGAAAAAAGCCTGTAAGCACAGAAGTTGCAACAATTGAACCCATACATTTGTAAACAATTTTTTTCTCTTTCCCTTTCCCCAAGTAGGCTCCCATCTACTCTAGTATACATTTGGGTACCATTACATAACACCTTGTTTGAACTTAGCATATCCATGCTGATCATTGTTTTATGGAGATACAAATAAAACAATAATAATAATAATAATAATAATAATAATAATAATAATTTAAAAAAAAATTGGAAGAGACCTTGGAGGTCATCGTCCAACCCCCCGCTCAGGCAGGAAACCCTATACCATTTCAGACAAATGGCTATCCACTCTCTTCTTAAAAACTTCCAGTGTTGGAGCATTCACCGCTTCTAGAGGCAGGTTGTTCCACTGGTTAATTGTTCTGTCAGGAAGTTTCTCCTTAGTTCTAGGTTGCTTCTCTCCTTGATTAGTTTCCATCCGTTGCTTCTTGTCCTGCCTTCAGGCGCCTTGGAGAATAGCTTGACTCCCTCTTCTTTGTGGCAGCCCGAGATATTGGAACACTGCTATCATGTCCCCCTCATCCTTCTCTTCATTAAACTAGACATACCCAATTCCAGCAACTGTTCCTTATATGATTTAGCCTAATTTCAGTTTATATATATTTGGTACACATTTGATTGACCCCAGGCAATGGACCTTTTCTGCTGTCGCACCCATTGTGTACTCTTCCCCCCAAAAATGACATCAGCTTAATCTCTCCTGAGTTTTTGAAGGTCCCTCAAGACCTGGTTTTGTCAGCAGGCCTTAGGGACCTGGGTGAACTAGTGAGGTGGCTCTGTTATTAACATCCCCCCATTTATGTTGTTTTTTCTTTTAAACAAGAAAACTATTGCTTTTATTGTTTTTAATGTTTTTACAATTATTTTTTTCAGTAATGATTGTTTTATATTTGTTGTATTGGATGTTGTACACTGCTCAGAGTCACTTTCTGTGATATGGACAGCCATATAAATTTGATAAATAAATATACTCTATGTAGTTTATAGAACAGAAACTATAATGTTCTATAATTGGGAGAAGTAACATCTACTGAAATTTGGCTACTGGCACTCTTAGTTACTATTTTTTTATGAAATGCATGTTTTTTTTTTGCATGTTACAATTTGGAGTTTTCCCCTCCAGCAGTTTCTGCAGAGTTGCAGCTTACACCTAGTAATGACTTGAAATAGTGGTCTGATTATACGGAGCTTAAAATAAAAGAGACACCACTTTTTCTTTACTAAAAGAATAAACTTTATTAAGCACTGTAAGTCTTTCTCCATCATCAACAGATGAACAGCGCGCCAAGATTCCACCAGCAAAAAACATTCCCAAAAGACACCCAAGCTTTCTGATCACAAACCTACTGCGATTTCCCCTGATTTAGAGCAACCTGTCCAAACTTACACTGATTAAAAAACCCGACAACCTATGGAGTATGTTGTGGGGTGCAAGGATTGGGGAGATGGGAATTTGATTATCCAAGATTGGGGTGGGGACAGTAAAGATAACATTTATCCATCCACTAAGAACAGGTGTTAATTAGCATAAAAAGAAATATTTTTTAAAAGGTAGAAGGGAATAATGTATTGATCATTATTCTCATATAAATAAAGCATGAAACTTGCAATTGACGGGTTCACTAACAAGAAAAAATCAGATTTACTCTGTTCAGCAAAATTATTGATTTGTATTTTTTTAAGCTAAAATCTTAGGCTAAACATTTTGAAAAGGCAATTGTGGAGAGATATATATCTGGTAAAAAAAATGCAATGTCAAGGTTACTCAAGGAAAGTTATGAGGGAAAAGACTGATTTAAAATAACAACTGAGTTTGTTTTTACTTTTAAAAATCTCACTAGGCATTTAGTTACTATCAACAAAGCATCTACCAAAATACAAGAGCAATGGTTATAATCAGAAAAGGTGTACATCCCATCTGTAAGGGTAATATTATAGACAGATATGGTGCTTGTGGGAAGAAAGGGTTGATTTTTCAAAATTGAGGACAAAAATCTAATCTGAAAAATAACTAGAGAATGAGCAACAGCGTCTGACTTTAAGCAATGACCAGTAAATAGCAGTTAAAAATGGAAAGATTCATAATAGTGTGTTCATTAGATTTCCTTTAAACATTAAAGGTGGACTTCAAAACAGAAATCAGCACAGATAAAACCAAAAAGCAGAAGAGGTGGTTTTTGGGAGGGGAGAGAATGGGAAAAATAAAACATAAAAAATAGAAGTACATGCATATTTAGCAAAGTACATGTTGTAAGTTAGCTACTATAATGATTCAACCTTGATATTAAAATTCTGCTAACTACATTAAAAATAAAAAAACACATTGTAGTTTGTGTAGGACTTGTGTGGCCTAATCTTAACCATGCTTACTTAGAAGAAGAGACCATAGTACAATGGGGCTTTTCATCCAAGTAGCTACAGTTAAGGTTTGCACTAGGTTACATTTGAAGTTGAGTGATGGGGGGGAAAATGGTGGTTCTCTGGCCCAAATGGCTAGTTAGTGGCACTGTGTCCTCTTCACAGGCTCAAGTGTATCTATGTATAATTTGTGGATTGGGACACCCCCATATCCCTCCACAAGAATCATGTCCCTGTTGTAATAATGTTTGTCTGTCACTTTCCCCCAGGGATCCAAGGGCTCACTTGTTTGACTCTGAATCCAAGAAAGAGTGGAATTCTAAACCACACCAGAAAAAGTTAAAAGCTGTCCCTCCCTGAAAAGGCTCCCTAGTCTTTTCAAGTATATATTATATTGAAAGTATATTTGGAATATTCCATTTTCTTAAGAGTTCCAGCCAAGTTAACTGGTAGCAAAAGCTTACGAATTGCTAGCCACAGTCACAACGTTCAGTACTGCCTCAGAATGGGATGAATGACTCCTAAGAGAAAGGCAAGTAATCTTGGTCAACAGGTTGGTTTTAAACTTTCCCTCCCTCCCTGGTGACAAAATTATGAAGGAAGCATGCTAAAACCCCATGTCTATGATTTGATGGGTCAAATCCTTACAAAGGTTGTTGGACTCCAGGAAATATGCTTTAGAAATTCAGAACTGCAACCAAATACAGCAAGCTGAAAAGGTTAATCTTATATTTTCTACCCTAAAAGATGTCTTCCTATATTTTAAAAGATGCAGTCTGAACTCGGAAAAACACTTTGTCACATTGGGAATTTAAGATTCACTGGATGATGGATAGGGAAGAATCAGATTACTTCAATGAACTTTCAACATCATAATATGCTAACTCAACAATTAAATGATTAAAATAAACACGACAACATAGGTGGAGTAAATGGGCCATAATTCACTAGGATAAATACTTGACAATCTATACCACACAAAAATCCAGTTCTAGAGGGAATCTAGACCAGGATCCCATGGCAAGGAATTCTCCAAAACTGCTGAAGTTCAATTTCCATAATCTTTAAGGATTATGGGAGTTGAAATCCATCTCAAACGAAGGGCCCCAAAATGGGGGATGTCAGGCAAAAGGATTACAGAAATAAATGAAAAAGAACAGCCTAATTTTACAAATGCTCGAGAAAACCTTTGGGTCAGTTAGTTGCAACATTTCCCTAGAAATCAACCTCAATGAACTGGGCATTTGCAATTAATTGCAACCGTTTTGTTTCCAGTGATCCATACAGTTTTTTCACAGATATAAAAAAAATCTTCCTTTCTCTTTTTATAAAACTTCCACATTACCTATCATGACTATTTTAAAACTTCTAAGTTTCACAGGTTATCTTGCACTAAGTTTCCAGCTTTCTAGAAACGTAAGGGTAGGAAAAATAGATGCTTCTTTGTATATTTAGATTTTTACTCCCAACAGGATCACCAACAGGCTAAATTTGCAATACCTTTTTACCAAATGATCAGCAGTGGTAACCACTCACTTACAGTGACATATTTGAAATGAAACACTCTTCCAGATTTTTAAATTCAGATACAAGGGTTTGAAGGCTACATGTTTAGCATTTTTGAAATCTGAGCCCTCAGCTCCAAATCAATAACTTAGATTTCTGATTTCACAGGAGGATCTCAGTGTTAGAAACTGTTCTTTAAAAACACCAGTTTGAAAGTTTGTCATTTTGGGGTTTCAATTCAAATTAATATTAACATTACTACTTAAGGCACAGTGTAACCTGTACTATCATTTGATTTCTGGTCCCTCAAAAATTTTAGTAATTGTTGTAAATACATCTTACTAGTTAAGGGAAAGATAGGGAATTTGCATTCTTTTGCCCCCAAATAAAGATAAAAATAACAATATGAAAACCTTATGTGTTGTTTTTCAAAGCACAACCCAATCTAGCACAATGCTCCTGCTGTAATTCTAATCCAACCTTTCTCAATCTGGTTCCTTCCCCAGCCGTGTGTTGGACTTCAGATCCCCTAATCCCCTAGCCAATGGACTGGGACAGGCTATTCTGATCAAAAGAGAAGAGGGGTCCCTAGAAAAAACTCTCTCATTCTGCAAAAGTAGAACCCCAAATGATATTTATCAGCTCTATCCTAAACTTCTTTAATTCTCTCTCAAAAAACAGACTTTTATTACAAAACCTTTCTCCAGTTTGAATGACTTCATTGTAAAAGAATATTCCTATTTTAGGTCTGCAGACAGGAACCATATCAGACTGACCTGATTTGGGACACTGCAGTATGCAAGACAGTAAATGTTTGCAACAACATGTGCAAATCCACTGTTGCTTAGAAAAACATTCACCAAATTTTCACTGTGGACTTAACAAGTTCATGTCATCTGCCTCTGGTACCACGGAGCAATGTGCATCGCATCAGAGAAGGTTTTTAAGAAATGGTCATGTAGATGAAAGTATTAATTTATGCAAGTAAAAGACACCATGACCAAGTGAGGTGAAAAAATAGATTCAGAAATCTAAATATATCTATGGAGAAAGGGGTGATTCTTTGGATCTAGAAAGGAGAAACAAAATCAATAATTTTATCCGTCTCTTTGGCTCTGATACAACACTGGACTTTGAACTGCATGTTTTCATTATCCCTCTTACAGCCCCTAGGGAAGCACTTTGCATTTCTCTTAAGTATTTTAAAGCTGCATGATACCTTCTGTTGTTTTGGACCAGCATACAGTAAGCAACTCAAAACAAAATCATGCCTCAGTCATCTACACATTTAAAAAATTATCCAGGATGTTTGTCAAGGGAAATTGAGTAACATTATTTCAAACCTCATTTTTTACTAGCTTGGCTTAAGTCTGCATGCTCCAGACCAAAACCAAGTAAAATTTAATCTTCAAATACTGAATGTTGTCACTGGTATAAAATGGTCAAATGCATAGTTCCACACCTATTTTCTAAAATGTTAAAAAAATATCTATACCAAATTAAATGTAGGCATCATCTTCAAGATCTGAAATTTCACCCAGGCCCCTACATTTTTATAGAGTATCTTTGTTAACCTGAAGAATTAGGATTCTTTTTAAAAAAATAAAAATAAATCAAAATGACTTTTATATTCAGTCCCACATTCCACACTCCCATAGAAGCACAGTACAGAACTCTGTGATATTTTTATTATTATTTGCAAAATGAGCTAGTTTGCACCCAAGACTCATTAATTTTTACAACCCAAACAGACCATAAAACCACATGAATTCCTCTATAGGGCTTCGGAAATGGAGATTGGACCAGAATTTTTTTTCTTTTACCTTAGCAATATAATCAATCAAACTCTGATCCCATTCCCAAGAACTCCCTCTTCTGAAGCATTAGAAATAATAGAGGGTTAGAAAATGTAGATAACAGAAAACTGAGGCAACCTTATCTGCCCCTAAACCAGTGTTTCTCAACCTTGACAATTTTAAGGCATGTGGACTTCAACTCCCAGAATTCCACAGCCAGCAATGCTGGCTGTGGAATTCTGGGAGTTGAAGTCCACATGCCTTAAAATTGTCAAGGTTGAGAAACACTGCCCTAAACTGTGAGATACTCTAACAAATTATCTGCACGTTAACAAACCTGCATAATTGACTAATATAGGCAAGCAGCTTATAGCTCTGGGATTAGACCTCAGAACTCCATGAATACTGTCAAACTAAAATTGACATAAAGGAAGATATCACGCTATTCATCAAAGTTCACTTGGAAATCCCATTCCAAATCGAAGACTTAAACAACCTGCAGCAGGAAATATTGTGGTGGTTACATGAAAGCCATATTTTTCCCATCCCTGATCCTGGGAATAGAAGGGACACTTCCTTGTTAGGCCCAGATTAGAGCACATTTCATAATGGAGAGCCACCGTCTCTTCAAATCAGTTGTTTCAACTGAGACCGGGGTTAGGATATTAGCAGAAAAAGCAGATTCCCCCAATCTTCTTTGATGTGCTATTTAAAGTTCTGCCTCGTTCTGCTATCAGAACAAAGATACAAAAGCATGAACCTTAAGGCCACTGTAGAAAAACTCAGGACTGGATTCCACATTTAGCTAAAGGTAATAGCTGCAAATATCGTTATTAATTTATACTGGATCTTTCATGCAAGAAGTAGAGACATACATCTCCCCTCCAAATACCATCTAATGCCCGATACTGGAAATTCAAAAGCTTGGGATTAATATCTGCTATTATAACTCTAGATATAGGATGCTACCTAGATACCAAGACTAAAGGAACTGTATTCTAATTGGTACATTGGGATTTATTTATTTATTCATTTTGCTTACTGGAAACCTGGTTTTTATTTGGGGCTTTCTTGCAGAAGAAAGTTGAGCATTTAAGATATTATTTAGGGACTGCAACAAGATGTAATATGAAAAAACCAAGAGAAATGGAAAAGAGGGGACAATTGTGATTAAAAAAAAATAGATGCTCTAAGTATCAAAGATTTATCCAGGCAATCTAGATCACAGGTGTCAAACTTGCCGCGTCACGTGACGTGTCGCGACTTTTTGCATTTCCGGAGCTGGGGTGGGTGCGGCTTCTACATGATGCAATCGGCCCGTGGGCCAGCAGTTTGACACCCCTGATCTAGATGATCAGTACTCAGTGGAATCCACTGATAGAATGCAAGTCATTCTGAATAAAATTGGCTTGACTGTTCAAGACAATTTTTGCATTGGACAACTGGCTTTAAATGATCAGCAAAGACTAGAAACAAAACAATCAAGATTTTAAAAGACCTTCTTAATAGTTCCATTAATTCTGCAAATAAATAATATTGTTTTTTTTAAAAAAGGAAAAGATTTTATTTTTGTTTTTTGGGGGGAAAGCTTGTAAGATGCTCTCCAAATATATGATTCTTGGTAGTACTGCTATCTTTAAATATGATGATTCTCTTTGTCAACTCTCCAGTAAGCTCTTCAGAACACAAAAGACTGCCAATTTGCCACTTTTTTCACAGTTTATCCAGCAAAAGTTTTTTTTCTTTTCAACATGTTTAGAATGTCAAGCCAATCAGAATTACTAGTTGTTGCAACTGAAAAGTGTACTGCCTTGATTATTAAAACACATCTGATTTTCCAAAATTCACCTACCGGAAATACTTTTTAAAAATCAAGTAATTCTTAATATTCAAACTCTGTATCACAAACTACTTTAAATAGCTGCTCTTTGTTTTCTAAAATAGAGTCTACTTTCCATATTCCACAGCTACAACTGTGATAGTTTTCAAACAAAAATGCTCTCCACCCGTTTTTGACTGCTCTAGCTATTTTCCCAAAGGGGAAAGCAACTTTTTCTTTTGGCTGCTGTCAAGTTCTCCCCTAAAGGGGATAATCTTTTTCAGGTGTTACCGCTCTTCTGACAACCATGGATCATTTCCAAAGGTTCTATTGCTCTTAGAGCAATATAAGAAATTTCCCATCTCAATGAGTTTGAGCCAACAGCTGTAGAGCAAAAATAGTCAACTGGTTAACAGATAGATTCCAAAAATGGTCTGAAGCAAACAGTTCAAATCTTTTGATGAGAGTGATCTGGCAGCTAAACTGGGAGAAGATCAGGGCTTCCTACTTTGGCTTCTGATAGGTGAATAACTCACTCAAGGGAATGGAGGCAGCAGTAGAACTAAGATACCCTGCCCCGTTTTAGATTTTAAACCCATTAATCTATCCTTTTATACATTTGTAGAAAGTAAGGCAAATAAATCTGTTAAACCTCTGGATAATACCCTCCCTCACTTTTTAACACAATCTTATTTTTTTTCTGCAGTAACTGAAATTTAAGAAAATATTTCTTATTAACGTGTAAATTCCATTTAGTTATCATGACTTGTTACCCAATAATATATTGAATCATTCACTAAAGGATCTATGGCTGTAGCTACCAACATTTATCTTGTTGTCAATTAATTTCATACTATTACTCTGCACCATTAAGAATACTTTCCTGATTTTGGTTTGAGATGGAACCAAACATTGTTCCAAGCAGTGGTTTAATGTGCCCCTCTGCTGGAAGAAGCAGAAAGGGGAACATTCAGCCTACTGGATACTGATCGCAGATGACAAATTAAAAATCAAAACACATTTTAGGTTATTCAAGTCATCTGACGTATGTGCCATAGAAGTTGTAAGAAACTAAACAGAAACATGCACTGCAGAAGTGCATATATGTCTGCAGCTGGGAAACTGGTTTAAAAATTCTTTCCAACAGAATATTCAGCCTGTTTTATTTCTTCCCCCAAATTATGTGATTCCCCCCCTTGACTACCTGCTCTATATAAACATTCTGCATTTGAAATCTGTTTCAGTACACAACATTTCTAATGAATTTACCAGGTTTCCAAAATTCAAGGCTTTCAGATTGTACAAGATCATCTGCAAGGATAGGTGCAATTCAAATTAGACAACCCAAAAGGACAGGGAGATGGAGAGAAACTTGTGTATACAATGGAGATTAGCTCCACTACTGAAAACCTCAACCAACTGTTTCCAGAAAGTCTTTGAAAATTTTCCCCATTATCATCAGCATAAGAATTGGTAGCAGATTGTGCAAAGCCTGGGGGTGGGCGTGGTGATTTCCAAAAGGCCCGATTCATCCTAGATTTCAGATTGTGTACTGAACTTGCAGGATTCCCATGGAAGAGAACAAAGAATCACCAGCTGAGCAACTGCAACCAACCTCCTCCCTCCCATGTCACCCTTTTAATGACAACAAGAGTTGGAATCCCACCCCCCACTTCACTTTCTGGGTAGCCTCGCCCCATGACTTTCCCATTTGGATGGCTATCCACCCACACATCTTTACAGCCCCAGCTATCTCCAGCCATTTTGCTCACAGTCCTGGAATTGTAACAGTAAGTGCTTGTCTGTTTAAGGATAAGAAGTGTTCTATCTGGTATCAGGAGGCCTGCCTCATCTACTGCCGCAGCCTTAGGATACAGCCCAATTGCTGGCAACTGGCAAAGCAGACCTTTAATTCATTAAACATGTAGCGCTTTGGAACGCAAGTTGTCTCCCGGGAACATTTTTACCCCTTCCGGGTTTGTAGCATTCATATTTATATATAGCTCTATTCATGTTATATATAAATATAATCTCTCTCTCTCTCTTTCTCTCTCTTTCATATATAATAAAAAGCACACACCAACTGCTATATGCATCTTGTGTATAATTTGCAGTGGTGGTACTACTCTTTCTCTCTTAAAAATCATTGCCGCTCATACACACCCCTTAATTCATACCAACATCACCATCCCTCAAAGCAATACTGCTATTTGGCCTGATGGTGGGGGAGTTGGCAAGAAATTAAACAAGGCAGGCAGGAAAAATCTGCCCCATTTTAAAGTAAAACCTTCCTGGCTTTTTCTTCCTTTAAAAATATCCCCCTTCCCAAAATCCAATATTCATAATTCTTGCCCCCTAAAAAGTCTTCCCCCTATAAAATTAAAAAACAAAAATAAATTCAAATAAACTTAAAAAAATGCCGCCTTTATGGATCCGATTGGCACAGTGGCAAATTTGAGGGGGCGGAATGCAAAAAAGCTGATGTTATCCTCCAAAGCAGGGACAAGAGTCCTAGCAGGCTGCTTGACCTCACAATATTATAATAGCTGCTGTAGAGGAGCAATCAGATTAATTAGCCCAGTGTTGCAATGTGAGCTATCAAGACAGCAATCTTCCTGTCCCTGCCCTGCCTAGCTAATAATTCCATTCCAGCACTTGATTGCATTTACATTCTACTAATGGGTTGAAGGGCTGAATTTCCCCATCCCATCCTTGGCAGGTCAAAATCTTTTCCCTTGTCACCCCACTTCACCCCACCCCCATTTGCCAGCCAATTGGACCCACAGCGGCATTTATTCACTCCTCTTTCTGCAGAACTGGGAAGGGAAGCTTGTTCTCCGGGCACCGTTCAGAGTCCCCACCCAGCGTCCCGAAAAAGGGGCTTTTGTTATTGCATGAGTCAGTGTCTCTTGCTAAGGCACAAGGTGATGTGGCTGAAGGGCATGCTCCAACAGTGGGATCTTCGTTGGCTCTGGAGGGGGGGCCTCCATCCCCATTCAACTGGGACTGGGGTCGGGTGCAGCTACCGCTGCCATTGCTGCCGAATTCGGACGTTTTTGCAGTTCCATCGGTCAAGCTCTGTCAAACACAAGGGACAGCTTTAGAAAAAGAATCAGGAAGCAGAAGACTCAAACAAAAGATTAAAAACACAGCTGGAAGAGCTGAAATCTCCAAATGTCGTACCATTTTGTTTTTTTTACATTGCAAATCTGTATGCCATCCATTTCTGAATAATTTCAGGCAGCTTACAAAATATATACTGTATCTATTTCAAAGGATTTGACAATCTTGCATTGTTTTGGCTGATTATATTTGTTATGCATTAACATCAGATTTCTGAAGAGACTCTCTTACGGAATCCTGATTACCCTGGTGCCAGGAATCGCTGTGTAGCTGACTTTTGTTGTATGAAGTTGTACATTTTCAAAGGTCATTCCTTCTTTAAGGAAATGTTGCATAGTGGATGAGATGGACAGAACTCAGCAAAAGAGGAAAACTCTTCACTTAGAACTACAATAAAATGAACTTCCACAATACGTAGGGAGACATACTTGCTTATTTACTTTCTTGTTTCCTTTGGGGATTTTTCCAGGGCAATCACGGCCACGGCTGCAGAACAGGAAAAGAAAAAAAGCTGAAAGTTCAAGTTCACTGATTGAAGAGAGCACCTATTTATTTATTTATTGAGTGTACACTGCTTTATCACTTATGGACTTTTAGCATTTTACGAACAAGATCAAAATAATTAAAACATCCAACATTAATTAATTAGAATAATTTAATCTCTTCACAATAAATAAATACATTTCCTGTGCTGAGAAACATAGCAACTGAAACTTCTAATGAGCCTTTCACTCAGGATATATATGAATCCTGGACAGATAAAGTTGCTTTTCACATTAAGCAATTTTTCAGGAAGCAACTGAAACATGGATAAAAGTTAAAGACCATGGTCGTCCTTTATGCGCATGGATGTATTTGTCAGAGTCTCAGAAGATTGGCATTACATACAAATATTAAACACATTTATTTCATTTGGTGTTTTCCTTTCCATTAGTTATCATCCATCGGATGGGAAACAGAGTCAGCTGAAAGTTGAAACTGCCATTTAGCCTACCTTGACCGTTTCCATCAAATCTGGTCACTATAAGAAAAATGTATCTTTAAGAAATAATGCTTTTTCCTTTCCCATCTTCATTCTTTCTCCTTTTAGCTCTGTTGAAGTAATAATAACCCCAGAGCAAAATATCCACTTGTAGTCAAGACGCCCTAGCATTTCTACAGGTTATAAGGAACAGAGAGAGAATCCAGCAGCAACTAATCAGGAGTCCTTGGTGCTCTCTGAGCTTGCTTATTTTCTTGCAGACGTTTCATTACCCTAACTAGGTAACGCCATCGGTGCTAGTCAAAGCCATTCTACAAGTGCTACTTACCCTTTCCCTGGGCCTCCAACTGACACCACCTGCATGCCAAAGGAGCCCTGTCCCCGAGAAGGTTTGCTCCCAGCCCACTGCCCCACCACCATCCCAGCAATTTCCAATTTGCCTCCTTGTGGTGGGATTGGATGGAGTCCTGGAGAGGAAAGGCACAGTCAGTCAGAGGAAAGGTACGGAAGGACAGGGGGACAGGTGATTAGCTTATCCCCAGACCTAGGGTCCATAAATCAAATTTATTGTTGGAAGAGACAGGGGAGGAGGAAAACATGTGCATGCAAGTTTTTGTTGGTGAACTGTACATTAGGCTCCATCCTTTCAACATTAAAAATACAACCATGAGCTGGAAGTCCTAAGAGAATTAGCATTTAACATTCCCAAGAATTCCATGCCAGGATGGCACTGTATTAATAAAGACTCTCATATTGGTACTATTAAGCTCGTTGTTTAAAACTTTGACTTTACATTTTAAAAAAATAGGAATCACATAAATATGAATTACGTGTCCAGTAGAGGCATCTGAACCTCAACCACTCACCTGTGAAGCCTCTAGTCCTCCCAGGGGCTGAAGGTTGCATTGATCCAATTGTGCGAGGGTAAAGAGGCACTGGATAAAAAGGTGCTGCCATAGAAGGCACAAAGGGTGGAGGTGGAAGAAGAGGTGGAGGAGCCTGGCGATTGAAGTTGATGCCTTCCAGAATACTCTGCCTCATCTTCTCTACTTTAGATACCTGCTCGGTCTGATCAAGACCAAAGAGAAGCGGAACACACAGAATAGGTATCTGGTAGAATTCTGGGAAGATCTCCATATTCTTACAGTCTATCTAATATCCTCCAAGATCAAGGAAGTGCAGCTGGTGAGAAATCTAGGGCATGTTCCTGTGGCACAACTCGGGCAAAGCGCCCACAGCAAAAATCATACCACAGATTGACAGGGATGGGGATCAGGAGGATACATCCAGATAATATCCTACCCCGCAACTCTCTCACTGAAATCAACAGGATTCGAGCATTGATTCACTTTATTTATTTATTAAATTTATCTGCCGCCCATCTTTCTCCGCGGGGCTGCTCTGGGCAGCGTACAACCATAAAAGAGAAAGTAAAGGAATGAAACAATAAAAAACAAACAAACAGTAGAGAAGTAGAGAATATGAAATTAAAAAGAGGAGTGGAGGGAGAGCAGGAAGCACAGGGGGGGAGGTGGGGTCAGCAAGTTAGTCTAGTAACCACCTCCATTGGGACACCCCCCCCCAGGCCAACCAGCAGAGCCAGGACTTCAGGCTCTTACGTCCCAGGGGGTAGGGAGCTCCAGAGGGCTGGGGCTACAGTAGAGTAGGCTCTTCTTCTTGATCTCATCAGTCAGAGTTCCTTGACTGACAGGATCCTCAGCAAGCCTCCTCTGCTGGCCACAAGTACTTTAGTTAGATCATCCTATACAAGCTAAGGAAGGTAGCTGGGCTATCAATTTGCTCCAAGGCTTATTTAGGGCAGTAAGCAGTAGAAGAATGATAGCGCTGCACTTTTTCTGCTGTCTTTGTGTACAGTCTAATAAACACAAAGCGCACATTCAGCTAATGATGAAGGAGACAAAACTGAAAGACAAAGTTATCTGGAATATCAGCAAGTTATAAAGTTAGTTTTTTTAAAATTCATTTTATAAGGCAATTTGAGAGCAACCTCTGTATCTTTGCTCAAATGGCTGTTGTTTCTAAGAGAGAATAATATATATGCAGCATTGGGACCCTCTCTTGTGCATCACAACACCTACAAATGAAAACCATAAACAATTGCTGCCACAACTTCGTAAGTCAGGAGCAGAAACAACTGCTTGCTACAGAAAGCCTCTCTGCTTACCTGGCCATCGCAGAGGTCTATCAGAGGTGCCTTCTCTCGGATAGCTTTAATCAGTTTGCTTTGAAAGAGTTTCCCATCAAAGTAGATCCACGGGCAGCAATGCTCCCAGGGCACAGGCTGCCCACAAGCATCATTGGCAAAGAGGGCTGTGTCCACTCCACTCATAAACAGAGCAGCCAACTGAACTCCTCGGGGATCCAGTTTCTCAATCTGCAAGGAAAGCAGCAACATCCCTTAACCTTTAGCATTCCTTCTCCTCTGTCTTCTGGCCTTCGTGACCACGATCCAACTTAAGTGTCTTTATAAGGCAGGATACAGTAATACTACTATTTCAGTATCAAAGACAGCAGTATTAGAAGCAGCACAACCCAGGCCTCTGTTCCAATTCAAAGTCAAAGATGGCCCTATAATCATATTGTTACAACAGAAAAGTATAAACTTCCAACTGAGCATCTATTCCACATAAGCAGGTTTGTCTATAATGGCGGCATCCGTCCCAGACACATTAAGCGTTTATGTCATACAGAAGACAAACTACAATGCACCACAGTGGCTATAGGTTACACTGCTCACTTGCTCAAGTCATAAGGCCTACTGGTGTGAAGCATATTTTACCAGAGGTCACCTCCATTCAATATTCCCATCTTTTCATCATCTCTCAGACAACATTCAGGGCCATTTAGTTCCTCTGCACTGAACATGTACTTTGGAAGCGCTAACTCCTCTTTCTACCGATCTCTAATGAAGCCACGCTCCAGAGAGAGAGCGAGAGAGAGCGAGAGAGAGCGAGAGAGAGCGAGAGAGAGAGAGAGAGAGAGAGAGAGAGAGAGAGAGAGAGAGAGAGAGAGAGAGAGAGAGAGAGAGAGAGAGGGAGGGAGGGAGGGAGGGAGGGAGGGGGAGATCTAAGACACCAATTTAGAATATGTATTCCAGCTTCAAGGAGTCCCCTGTAATCTTTATTTTAGAATTAAGGAGTAGGCTTTATTCCATGACCAATGGCACAGTATTGACCTTCAAACAGAACTTTTAAGGAAAGCAGGACTGGTGACAGTCAAAGAAAGAAAGGGCTGAGGAACATTTTTACTTCTACTTAAAATGTTACACCATTTGTTCTGTAACATCTTAAAATACTGTCCTTTCTACAGCACTCTAGGTGTCCTTTAAGCAACCAGGCATCAAACGTAAGCATTCCAATATCATTTATGCAGACTGACAAAAAGAAATGTACCCTGCCGTATAGGAGATCTAGTGCATCCTAATACAGCCTCTCCCTTGTCCCCCACACTTTGGTACTCTTATGTGTGAGGAATTGTTCTTTATAGACAAGTATTTCATCGTATGAGCACCCATTTGTGCAAATTCAGCTGCTCTTTATCAGAACAACTGGATTAGCAAGATGAAGTCTGTACAGGGTAGAACCTGGAAGGGTTGAGATACCAAAGCAGTACGGTAGTCAAAAGAAATGGAAGAAATGAGCAAGGGGCAGCAGGGATGCATGAACAAACAGCTAATTCTATGCCTGTGAAAATGTAAGAGGAATTTACCTTTCATCAGCAAGAATAAAACTTGGGCACTCTCTATTCTCGGCCCCCATAGCTCTAACCTCATCTTCTCTCTTCTTTCCTATTCCCCCTACAAGGACTAATAAAGGAGGGATAAACAACCCCAACCTTCAATTCTTGAAGTTGATCTGGTTCATATAGCTGAGCAGACACAGCCTGGGCCAAGAAAGCATCCAATTCATGTCTGTGGAGGATCCGGCCTCCAGGCCACTGTATCATGTATCTTGAAAAAAGAATAATTCAAATAAAAGTACGAAATACATTATGGAATAAGAATCAAAATTTACAATACTTTTTACCTTTGGATACTGCTGGGCCTTGGAGAAAAATTATAATTGGTTTTTTTTAAATGTTGAAATCTAGAATTTGTAGTTTGACAAAAAAAGCACGGGTAGACAGGTTCAGTTAGCAAAAGTTATGAGCCATAAAGCTAAAGAACTAAATGAAGTTTCATGCTTCAAATAGTCCCCATTTGCAGAACAAATATCCTGAATGTGTGCCTCAGTAAATGGTCCAGATATTGTTTGTCACTATGTTTAAAATCAGGAAATGATTCTAGATTGACTTGTAAGCTGGTAGTTTTATCTTCAAGTAACATATAGCAGGAAATCACTAAGCTAACATAAATATAACAATAAGCCTTCATTTGCCCAAATAAATTTATATGATAGATTTATATCCTAATATTTGCTCAGGATGGTATACATAGCAATTCCTCCTTCCATTTTTTCCCCACAACAAGACTGATGAGGTGAGTTGGGCTGAGACACTGTGATTCATCTAAAGTCACCTATTAAGTTTCTGTGGCTCAGGATGGACTAGAACATGGGCCCTTCCACTGCCAGTTCAACATCTGAACTCCTGCATAATGCTTACTCCTTTATATTTTCAGATATTGTCATCTCATTCTTACCTACTACCTCCAATCCACAACCAATTCCTGGATTTTTCAATAGTACAGATCTCTCACAGCTCTTCTTAGCCATATCCCAGCACACAATGTTACTTGCCACTCTTTTTTGACTTTTCTCTTCAGATGTGCTCCACTCACCGTAATACACAACACATGAGCAGTAGATGTGTCGGTACATTAGCAGGGTTGAGCATGCCAGGGGTGTCTGATTTCATACAAGCCAGAAATGCTCTCATACGCCGATTCTTGTCTTCCACTGCTTTGCCCAACCAGAGCTTCTTGAGGTTGGGACAGGTCCACTCCCGAAAAGCAAGAGCTGAGACTAACTCCGGAGTCTGGGGTGATTTCCCTTTGTACGCCGACCATTCCTTGACAATAACAGGATGAGCTAGGTAGGAATGAATATCTGATTAAAATACATTATTTCCCCAGTTCGTATAATGAAAAACAAAACTTAAGATATTTTAGGCCAAATGTATTTCAATGAATGTACACTTACAGCAAAAATATATTAAAAGCTCAAAATGTGAAACAGTGCTATGATTCTATTGTACAGTTCAATGCAGTAGAGCAGGGGTCTTCAAACTTGGCCCTTTTATGACTTGTGGACTTCAACTCCCAGAATTCCTCAGTCAGGCACACTAGTTGAGGAATTCTGGGAGTTGAAGTCCACAAGTCATAAAAGGGCCAAGTTTGAAGACCCCTGCAGTAGAGCATACAGCTTTTCTTTGCATTATATCAATTCTGATCCAGTATGCCAAGGAGTAGGTTGCTGAAATGTATGTAGGCTTCTAGGGACAGAACACTATGGGGAATACTGGAACATTTTATTTTTCTCACAGACCAAGTTGATCTGGTAATTCCAGGCCAATCTGATGCTTTACCTGAGGTAAAATAACCATAACACCATGATTTACACACTGCTCTTATTTTAAATTTAATTCTGCTTATAATTTATTCAAAATTGTTATAGCCTCCCAAACCCAATGGACTTTGGGCAGCATATAGAACCAAAAACCATAAAAACAGTTAAAACATAGAACCACATAGCCTGGACTAAAATTATCTTAAAAGCAACACATATCACAACAGATGCTCAAAATATATATTAATACACTAACCCCTTTAGATTTCTTCTACCCCCGCGGACCGGATGCATCATAGCGAAACCGCACCCACCCCATTGCCGGCAATGGCAAAAAAGTTGTGATATGTCGCGACACATGACATTGCGAGTTTGACACCCCTGATCTAGAGGAAAAATGTAAAGTTCTGGCATTTCTTGAAATGAAATGTTTTACAAATTCCCATTTGTGAGCCATTTTAGACATCAACATTATCATTACTGCTGACCTTGCCACTTGTAGATTTACACGTGTGACAATATTAGCCTCTGCTGTGCAAAAATGTTTTTGGCTGCCAAAAAAAGCTAGACATCCATTTCATGGCTGAATACAGGGGTATCGTTCAAGCTGAACATCTGAAGCAAGGGGAAATCCCTATTTCTTCATCTTTTTTAACTGACTTGAAATAACATCAGCTACTAAATTAGAATGTGTACAACTTTCTTAGGTTTCAATGGAAATAAGAGGCCAAAATTGTTGCATTCCCCAGACATAAGATCACCTCATCCAATGTCTTATGTTTGAATAACAGAATAACAGAGTTGAAAGGGACCTTGGAGGTCTACTAGTCCAACCCCCTGCTCAAGCAGGAAACCTATAAAACACACAATGTAATAGCCATAGCATCAAACAGTAATCCTAGCACCAGTCTTTCAAGTTGCACCAAAGGTGTCACCATGAAACAATGCATTCAATTCCATTATTACAAGTCAAGAAAGATACCATAATTAGACTGAAAGCAAAACAGATATCCACCAGAAACTACAAGGACACAATTTCTTTATGCAGCATCAAACACAGAAAACAAAGTATCAGGGACTCCTGAATGGTGTGTTCAACTTATGTCACTTAGCTGCAAAAGGTACTAAGCGATTGGAAGCCATTTACAGGTAACACTAAAATATGGGAGGCTAATTAAAACACACCTTTTGGAGTTGAACAAGGTAATTATAAAATGCTATATGGTGAGGAAGAGAGAGGGAAAAACATTTTCCTCACTGTATAAATATTATGAAGTATTCCTTTATATAAGGATGTACAACTGACTTATGGGATTTATGCCATATAACAAACTAATCACAATT
The DNA here is from genome assembly GCF_001527695.2 of Protobothrops mucrosquamatus. Lineage (NCBI taxonomy): Eukaryota > Metazoa > Chordata > Lepidosauria > Squamata > Viperidae > Protobothrops > Protobothrops mucrosquamatus. Next base: position 84,890 of record NW_015386643.1, on the reverse strand, counting down.
GGAGTAAATGGCTCCATAAAGGGGAGAGACATTATGAAACATAAGATTCCCAGGACATGAATTCCAAAGCTATGTGGTATGATTACAGACCATCACAAAAGTGCTGCCCACCCAATTATGAACAAGTTGCAGAAAAAAGCTGGTTTGGCACTAGTCCTTACCTGGGGGATGCAAATCAAAAGAAAGTAGATAGAAGCAGACAAAATAAGATGAGATTCATTTTCAGGATTAAATAAATCAGCTAGGAAAGCAAAACATGTACAATAAATGTGAAGATCAACCATGGTACTACCAAAATATACAGCAGGAGGCAGAACCTAGTCCCTGAGCCATTTATGATGAAATAATTGAAGAGAAAGAAGGCAGGTTAATATCTGGCCCAGAATATATTGATGTGCACAAAACAAAGAAAAGCTCTTTCTGTTGTGAACTTAAAACAAAGCCCACTTAAGAAGTTTTGTTAACATGTTTCAAGTAGTCTGTGTTCTGGCAAAAAATCCCTCAAAAGGTTTGACCCTAAAATACAATGGGAATTCAAAAAAAGTCACCAATAGCATTTCCATTTGGTAATTGGAAAGCCCAACAACATAACAACACTATCTGAAAGACAGAAACTCAGTTTACACATATGCATATATGGCAATCTATCTGAAAAAAAGGATGACACATAGGGACGAGGCTACATTACATCCCACGGACTCTATCTTCCCATTTAAAAACAGAGGAAACTTAGCCCACCCCCAGCCAGGCAGCACTAGGCTTTCAAATGACTCCCAGTTCTCATTTTCTCAGCTGCCTTGAGAAAAGGGGAGCAGGAATAGGATCTGTACCTGGAGTCTTATTAACCAAGCAAATCCCACCAGGACAGGGTACATCCTTCTGAGCTACCTAACATAGGTTCTGGGAATCTTGTCTCCCATATTTTTAACACCAAGCTCTAGAAACAGTGATCAGCATGCGCAGCTTACTGCATTTGGCTTCATATGTGGTAAACAAGAATGCAGCCCCTTTGTCTTACTTCATAAACTGTGGCTGAGTGACATTACTACGATTTAGCACTAAATGAGAAACTTGGAAAGTACACACATGTACAAAAGTCTGGAGAAGTTACCTACTTTCCACGGGAATGCGCTTGCGCACAGCCAGGCGTTCCATTCGCCGTTGTGTCTCAGCCACACTGAAGAGGACACCGTATACATACTGCCGTGAGGCCCGAAAAAGAACAACTGCTGGTGGCAGTTCAGTGTTACATTCGTCTTCAATGCAGACAGGGATTTTGATCTCCCCCTGGAATGAAATGAGAATCCTGGATCACTGATTCTCAACCACCTGACTGTTCTCAAAACCACCTAAGTCTCCTGCGAGAAACCCAATTAATAGAACTGCAAAGGCTCACTGCCCACCTCACCTTGGTAAGGACGTGGTAGATGAAAGGGTACATAAGCCCCCGTCGATGCCTATGTTCAGCCACTCGAAGTACTTCTGGAGCAACAGGAGGCAAAGGTGGGGTGGTTATGTCCATGTGGTTGCGGGTTGCCATAGAGAGCAATGAAGGGATGTGGGCTTCAGGTCCACTCAAGGTCCTTTCTGAGTTGCCAGTGTTCCCAGGTGATTGTCCCCAGCCTTGATTCATTATCTTTTCACCCGCAGGATCCTCCCAGCCAGACTTGCGAGACACAGTTTCAGAAACGTGGCTGGAGGAAGAAAAGGATATACTGTCATCCTAGAATGGGATTAAAATCCAGGAATCTTGTTTCTTTTTTTTTTTTTTTGTAAAAATTTTATTAATTTTTTCCATATAATTCAATAGTGCTTAATCAACAACATGTTGTCTGAGTTTATCATTCACTAATACAAATTTAATTCCTAATTCTTTATTCTTTTCTCCAGCCATTGATAAAACAAGTCCCAAGTCTGATAGTATTGTTTCTTTTTCTTTCAACCTCATAGTAAGTCTTTCCATTTCTGCACATTCTAATATTTTTTTAATTATTTCTTCTGATGGTAATTCTTCCTTTTTCCAATATTGTGCAAATATGATTCTTGCTGCTGTTATCACATGTAAAGTCAAATATATACTTTGTTTATCAATCTTTTCTGGCATAATATCTAATAAAAAAAGTTCAGGTTTAAAATCTACATGTTTTCCCACCATCTTTTCTAGCCAAATATGTCTTTTTTCCAGTACCTCTTTGCTTCAACACATGTCCACCATACATGATAATAAGTACCTGCCTTATGTTTACATTTCCAACATCTATCTGACATATTTTTAAACATTTTTGCCAATCTTGCTGGTGGCAAGTGCCATCTATAAAACATTTTATATAAATTTTCTTTATAAGAAGCTGCCATTGTCAGTATATAATTTCTTTCCCACAAGTTTTGCCACTTTTCTAATTCTACATTATATCCAAAGTTCTTTGCCCATGTTATCATTGTTTCTTTAACTTGTTCATTTTCCATTTTCAAATTCAATAAAGATTTATAAATTTTCTTAATTAGTTTTTCATCAGAGGTTAATAATGTCTGATCAAACAAGGTTTGCTCTTTATAAAATCCATACAGTTTGACATCTTTATCGTATCTAACTTGCATTAATAAGTATGTCCACCATGATAGATCTACATCCTGATTTTCCATCTCTTGCTTAGATTTTAAATCTAGGGAATCTTGTTTCTTCCAACTGCATGACAGTACAACTCTTCAGAATCCTCTCCTTTCCCAGGACAAGGATATAGCATGTCTGAGACCTGCTATAGTTCTTGATGGGGGAAAGTTCTCCCCACTTTCCCCCATCAAACTATCACAGTCACCCCAAGGTTCGCTAAGAAGCTCACAAGACTCCAATAAGTTACACTCACTTGGAATTGGCTCCATTGTGCTCTTCCCCATCAGAAGAAGAAGAGGGTGAAGATCCAGGCCCAGATGATGGGGAAGGTTTGGAACCCAGGTGATGGTTAGGAAACTTGGTGGGACAGTTATCATAGGATACAGGCCAGTTGTTGAAGTGACCACCCTTCAAGGCAGGATCTTCATGGAAGGGCATTGCGTCCGCCAAGCCATGAGGCGAGAAGAGAAAACTGGAACCAGGACCCGGAAGAAAAGATGAGGAAGCAGCAATGCCACCGTGTGGAACAGGTGGCTGGTACTGCATCTTTGGCCCCATTTGGGGTGCAAACTGGAGATGGAAGCAAAGAGAAGGGGGGGGGAGGACCAACTGCAATCAAAACTGCTTATTCAAACTTAGGGTGGAGTCATAGCCCAGTAGCACAGAAACTAGCAAAGACCCTCAGCACTCAGAAGGTTTTAGATTAATTCTCTGGCATTTGTAATTAAAACAGGAACAGAGAGCAGACAAGAGAAAAGACCTGTCTGAAGTCTTGGAGAACTGCTGTGAACCATAATAGTTAAAGTACTGACCAAGTGGGATCAATGTTCTAACTCAGGGATGGCAAACCTTTTAGAGACCGAGTGCCCAAACTGCAACCCAAAACCCACTTACGTATCGCCGGGTGCCGGGTGGGTGTGGCCCACTCAGCGGGCATAGCTACAGTGGGCTTGGCAGACTGGGTGGGCGTGACCACTGGATGGGTGTGGCTGCAGTAGTCATGGCAGATTGGGTGGGCATGGCCGGGGTGGGCGTGGCCACCTTGATGTTGCTTATGGGGAGGGACACCTGTGGCAGCCGGGCAGGATTGGGGGAGATCCAGGGGATCTCTGGCGGGTGGGATGGTGGGCTCCCCAATGGTGGCTCGAGGCTGGCTGGCCTTAGGCCAGTGATGGCAAACTTTTAGAGACCACGTGTGCTGGGGCGATGGCGCATGTCCAGAGAGGGCTCCGCGTGCCGCCTCTGGCACGCGTGCCATAGGTTCGCCACCACTGATCTAACTCAATACAAAAAAGCCTCCGATATACAGATAGTCCTTGAGTTACAACGGCAGTTGGGACCAGAATTTCCATTGCTAAGTGATGTGATTGTAAAGTGTGAACTCATGTGACTGCATCATTTATCAACAACAATCCCAAACCACTAGAGTATGCAGGCGGGGGAGGAGGGCGGACTTATTAGAGCATCATGCAAATCTCCCTTCCAGCTTTTCCATTTGCTTGTAGGAAGTTGGCAGGGAAAATCATTAACTGCAATCACATGACCTCATGACACTGCCATCATCATAAGTGCAAGCTGGTTGCCACATACCCAGATCACGGTCACATGACGATTGGGGGGGGGCAGCTGGGAAGACCAGCAGTTCAAAGACTGGCTGTAACCACCACTCAGCGCCATCGTAATTTTGAACGGTCAATGAATGAGTGGTCATTAACTGAGAACTACCTGTGGTTCTGAAATCATTCTGCTCTAGAGATCCTCTTGCATATTTTTTTTTACTCCTGAAAACATTTACAAATATGTAAATGTTTAGCTCGTACCACAGACAGAAAAAGTACCCTCTCCGCCCGCAAGGAAAGGCCTGAGATTCCACAGTCATATATTTCAAATATCATCTTCCATGTGCTTATTATACACCAATGCAACATGCACAGCCATGGTATGGTTGGACTGGCACAGGGGACTCTTTGGAAAATGGTAGCAAAAAAAGGTTACCTACAGATGCACAATAATTCACTAATTTGCTCACTACATTCAGATAATTCAGTTCTCTTTAGTGGAGTTATATGCTTGTGTCCCATGAGTGAGGCAAATTGATATAGTAGCATTTTAAATATCTCTTCAGACCCAACTGCAAGGGGGATGCAATTTTCTGATTGATTCTTCATATTTGTAGCTTATATCAGGGCTTTTCAACCTGGCAACATCCAAGTACCATCAGTCGCCTAGCAAGGTGTCAAAAACTTGATGACCCCCCCCAAAAAGGAAAAAGTGTACAGGTAGTCCTTGACTTACAACAGTTCACTTAGTGACTGTTCGAAGTTACAATGGCACTGAAAAAAGTGCCCCCCAAGCCACAGCCGAGCAAGAGATCTGCCTGCCCGCCCAGCGGCGCTCTTCCTCCTGTCAGAGGTTTTCATTGTTGTGAGCATTTCTGTTGAGGATTGGCAGTGGGGGTGGGGTGGGGTGGTGTTTGGTTTTTATTCCCCCCGTCTGCTGGGTGGTTGCAGCAGGTTTTGGTCACTTCATATGACCCTGGGACACTGTGACCGTCATAAATATGAATCAGTTGCCAAGCATCTGAATGTAAATCACAAGACTCTGGAGATGCTGCAACATTCCAGCTGATCGACGCTTCTTCTGGGCTCAGCAGAAGCGCCAGGATCAGTGCCGAGCTCCAGCTGGAGCCTGGTGCTGATCCTGGCGCTTCCGCTGAGCCCTGACAGCCCTGCAGCTCCAGCCGTCTCTCACTCAGGCTTGTGAGGTGCTGCCACCGGTTCAGCTCATTTCCCCTCCCCCACTACCACTTTTCTAGCATAGTCGCGTACCACCTGCCAGTTCCAATGTCCCACAGGTGGTACCCTTACCACTGGTTGAAAAGCCCTGGCTTATATAACATAAGCTAGAGGGAACAGTTCAACTTAAGATACTTCCCAATGCATTAATGTCTTCTATGCAGTGGGGCATATAAACAAAAAGAACATTCAGAAATATGATTTTCCCACATACCTGCTGTCTGAAGAACGCAGGCCAAGCTCCAGTATCTCAATTGGTGTAGCATACATTACATCTCCCTGTTGTAGCTTGAGCCTGCAAGGACCAACAGGGCTTTCTCTAACCCAATGAACATTAACATTCTAGATGGATGCAGTAATGGGAATCTCACAGTAAATTTAACATCTGCCTAAAGCAATTCTGAGCACTTACCATAGCCTTCCCAGAAGGAAGTGATACCATTGGATTGCGGTTCAGAGGTGCTGGCCCTCCAAAGTGGTTAGGCCCAAATGCTGGGACTGAAACAAAGAATGGGATCCTTGTTATATTAAAAAAAACAGTAGCCCAATATTACTATCAGGATACCCTGAGTGGAGACTTCTGCCAGTACAGAAGTCAATTAAATTGGGGCGTAGATAAAAAACCACTTCAGACAGAAGTTATGCATGGGAATCATATCTTCATTGTCTGAAGCATAATCAGTCTTGTATTTTCTGTTTTTTAGCGATGGTACCCATGGACAACTATTTACACGTAGGCAACTCTATCCCCAAAAGCCTGAGCAGTGCATCAGATTCTTGGTATAGATTAGAGGATATCCTGAAGTCATAGAGAATAACAGCGGGACACAGCAAGTCTACTGGTTGTCCCACATGAAACTGAAATTAGAGTGAAGGGTGCTTTGTCCCCCATTACCATTTATCTCTGAAAAAAAATCCTTGAGGAGCTTGGAAGTGCAGGATCCCGTAGAACATTATTTGGGAACTGTTTTAGGAGAGTGGTTCTCACACACTTGACCAAGTTTCCTAGTAAAGGATGGTGACAGAAACAGGACAGAAAGAAGCCAGATACAATGGCAACAATATGGACTAAAAAGGCAACTCCCAGCCATTGAATCCAACAATAGATATCTAAGGGAGCATAAACTAGTGGCTAATCAACAAACCCCTTGTTGATTTTTAATAGATGACCGAATTCTTTAAGATACTGGGGTCATTATAAAGAACACTGGATCAAGGGGCATTTGGGCCAATTATGTCTTAATTGCTTAAATATATTCTCTGTACAATCTTTCTGCATTGTAAAATTAAACACATAATAATGGACAGTAAGGATGACTATTAAGAATAGTGCACTATGATCTCTGAATGCAGGATCCAGGAGAGGCCCAGTAAGATGACCAGCATAAGGCTTGGAAAGGTGCTTTTGCGCCTTTAAGTAAACCATGATACAAAGAACAGACCAGAATTTCCAACTTGTTATGGCATTATTTTGAAGAAAGCATCCCAAACCTCTTCCAGCCATGTAGTTATTAAAAGGCACAAAAGCTCTCTTTGGGCCAAGAGAAGGTAATTTCAGAGTTAAATCCAGACCTGACCTCTCCCAGCAGAGGATGCTGTAAGGTATCAGGCAGGGCCTCACCTTCTTGGCCAGCGGGAGAAAACACGCTTGAGAGAGAGGTGAAGTTGACCAGCATCGCCTGGATACTCACGAACATACGGGGATGGGCCGGCTGGTGTAGGAGGTGCTTTCATGGCCACTGAATAATAGTCTACTGCTTTCTTGAAGCGTTCTATTTTATCTTCAGTCCTGGACTGGGGAGGAATGAGAAAGAAACGATGGAAATGACAGGGGAAAAAAAA
>NW_015386643.1:74688-76975 GCF_001527695.2 Protobothrops mucrosquamatus | reverse complement strand
TAATCACAAAATAAGATTTATATTAATTATAGAGCAGAAGGAAAGCGCCTCAGGAAACTAGAAACTCATTGGCTTCTATAAAAAACAAAAACACTGAAGTTGTCTGTCATCACGTTGGCTTCTATTTTCTCTCTTTCTCTTTGTAACTTTTATGCCATATAAATATTAAGCCTGATACTAGTCTAGACTTATCTCCACGATTCACATCTCACCTGGGAGTGTTTGAATACATCTCTCCCTATTACATCCAGGCCAGTGGGATTTTTGATGGCACCGACATATTCAGATACAGCCTTGATGACCACATCACAGGGTGGGAGGACCAACTGGTGGGCACGCACCTAGAACCAACAAGAAGCACACACCTAGACAAAAGTTTCAGTGAAGACAAAAGGCAGCACAGTAACAACTCTATGGTCTAAAGAGCTGAACAACTACAATTACCAATAGTACAATTAGTTTGAAGAACAGAATAGGAAAATTCCCCCGCCTCATCAGCCGATGATCAGGAAATATTGGTATCATAGACTAACTCTCTCTATGGATTTCTTATGTCTGCTGACATACAGTGGAACCTCAGCTCAACTCCGCATTGGAGTCAGGATTTTACTTCAGGGTATCATTTATACAACATCACAGTCTGGTTTGGAAACATCACTGCTTCAGACAGGAAGGCTGTGCAGAGAGTGGTGAGGATAGCTGAAAAGATTATTGGCAGTTCCCTCCCTTCCATCCAGGACATAGCACAGAAGCATTGCTTGAGCAGGGTCCGTAAGATTGTCTGGGACACTACACATCCTCTTCACAACCAGTTTTCCTTGTTATCTTCTGGGAAGAGGCTTCGTGGTATCCGAAGCAGAATATCCAGATCAGTCACAGTTTTGTTCCATACAGTATTAACCTTGTGAACTCTAAAGCTTCCTCTTTCCGTTATGTATTCAAGATGGACAGTGATCAATATTTATGTGTTACTTATATGTAAGGGTGTAGGTCGATATATATGTTATATATAGTATGTTTAAATGTGTTATGTATGTGTACACTTTGAGAGCAAGCAACTAAATTTCATTTTTAATGTGTGCCATTGTGCCCACAGTAAAAAATGACAATAAAGGTGATCTGTCTGTCTGTCTGTCTACCTACCTACCTACCAATCTATCTATCTAACATGTAAACATGTAATATTCCATAAGAGCACTCTTTCAATGAGATACAGTACTCTTGCTTATTAATGAAGTGTTAAAATGTTGATTTAGAAACTCTAAAAACATCATAAAATGACTTCTCCCAATGCCCACCTAACATTTTTAGGGTTGCAGAACAGGTCTTCTCAGTGATGGATTCCTCTTTTCAAACCAAAAGTTTTCTAACCAAAAGAATCTGGCTAATGCCTTTCTGTCAAATCAAACTTTTGGCCAAACGTCAGTCATGTACAGTATTTGATTTTACTGTTGTGATTATTTAAATTGATTTAAATCCTCTGTATATTTATACTGTAACATTACAATTAAATCTTCACCATAGACAATGATGATATTTTTAAATGAGGAAAAATACTGTAGTTAACAGTCACACGGTGGTACATTGGGCTGCTTGCAGCATCAGACGTGAATTAGCTTAGCTGTTTTTTAAATTCATTCTCAGTGACCAATATAGGTAGTCCTTAACTTACAACCGTTCATTTAGTGACCCTTTGAAGTTACATTGAAAAAAAATGGCTTACAACTGGTCCTTGCAGTTATGACTGTCAAAACATTCCCCTCAGTCATGTGATCAAAATTCGGGCACTTTACAACCAGCATGTATTTACCATGGTTGCAGCATTCTGGGATCCTGTGATTGCCATTTGCAGCCTTCCCAGCTAGCTTCTGACAAGCAAAGTAAATGAAAGCTGGATTTGCTTAACAACCATGTCATTCACTTAACAACTGTAGTGATTTAACAGCCCTGGTAAAAAAAATCATAAAATCATGTGCGACTCACAACAACCACTTTGTTTAAGCAATGGAAATTCTGGTTCCAATCGTGGCTGTGTCGAGGACTACCTGTGTAAACTGGAGGAGGTCAGACACATCGAACAATTCAGTGACTCAATCTTTTGCAACCTCCCCTGTGATATTAACTATAGCTCTACTTGTCTCCGGCACATGGTCACACTAGAGAGCATCAGGCAGAGAAGACGGCAATAATCCATGCCAGAAATGTGACCTGTTTATTCCTGCTCTGTCTGTGGTTACAGCTATCTCCCAGCCAAAGCTGTAGAGCTACACAAAACTATAACTATAAT
>NW_015386643.1:69520-72853 GCF_001527695.2 Protobothrops mucrosquamatus | reverse complement strand
GCAGAGAAAAAGCAACACAAATCTTGTTTTTCCAGTCCTGCTAGAGAAACACTATGAAATAATATGCCCAATTGATTCTATTTCTTAAATCTAGTCCAACCCTCTATTTTTTCCTCTATTTCTTCCTGAAATTCTTTGTTTTTTAAGTATTAGACGAATCTTTCCATTTCTTTTAAGAACTGACAATTGTGACACTTCATTTACACATTTCACATAGGTAATATATATATCTGGCTCTATTATCATCTCTTGTTGTATTTAAGATGATCGTTTCATTTTAAAGATACATTATTTGGGAAAAAGCATAGCTTTCTTCGAGTAAACACAATATAAGAGCGCAATTGTTTCTTAGAACTGGCTGCTAAATTTAGGGGTGTTTTTCCTCACTCCTCCCATTAGGATGCTATTTCTGAAAGCCAGAGACAGCTTAGAATCCAGACAACCCTCGAGTAGTTCTTTGGGCAACAACTCTGCAGTTCTTTCAATTCCTGCCTTGCTGCCCTTCGGACAGGACAAGGAGGGGGTATGTGTCACCTTAAGTGAAGCGAGCGGGTGGTCCGGTCCAAGAAGACTCCAATGGAAGGCAGCCAGGTCCTCATCGGGAAGAATGTGGTTCCCTGAGAGGGGGAAAGGTACAGTAACAGACAGTCAGCAACAGGAATGGAATTCAAGCCCTCCTTTCCCTCGCCCCCCAAATGGAAATCAGCAGAAAGTGTTATAGAATTTAAAGTTAAGAATTCGCAAATTATGTTTCGCAAGAGGAGAAAAATCTTGAACAGTATACTGAGAATCCCAAGTCTGAAACTCTGCAAACAGAACATCTGTACTTCAATATTGAACTTCAGAGTACAGCAAAGTGATTGAATTATGTTGTTTTGGTTAAAGTTGAAGCTCTTTTTTTGATTCAGGATGGTTAGTTAGTCTCCATAAAACGTGGCTCAGTTTGAAACGTTTCAGATCATATTCTGCTTTCTAGATAGCAGCAATTTCTCCTAATCTCTAGACATATGTAACCCTCCCAACCTGTTTTATTTTTATTTTTTTAAAAAAATTCCAGATCTGATAATTAATGATTCTAAACATTTTAAATAACAGCAAGAATTTAATGTATACCATACTATATAAAGATTATGAAGAATAGAGATGCCCCTACTCCAGTAAAAAGACTGGAGTTAAGATCAGGGATTTTGCAAATGGGACATCCTTGCCCTTGAGAAGATTACAAGCCAGCAGCAACCTATTTTTTTTTTCATCTGACAACGTGGAAAAAAAGTTATGCTCTTTCACATACATTTAGGAAAGAAAAAAAATAAAAAAGCAATGCACACTGAAAAGCTGCATTTTTCTAGTCACTATAGCTTTTTATAAACCATGGTTACAACAAACTATGATCTAACATGATATGTAAGGCTAACCAGTTTCAATTTACCCAGCAAGGCAGCAAATATAGGAAAACTGTTCAGCTTGAGACCCAGCTGCTTGGCCACCTCTTGCATAAGGAACTGGTTAGTGGTGAGGTTTTTGCCATTCCAGCTCAGCTTCAGGGCATGGGAACTATAGTAGGAAGGTATGTTGCAGAGAGCATATTCCGAGTCATGGGCAATCAGTCCATGAAAGCCATTCTCCCGAAAGAAAGACACCACTTCCTGATGATGATCCTCCAGGCTCTGGAACACCTGAAAGGAATAAAAGGACACGGATGAGTACAAAGACATTGCAAGCTTGTAATAAAGTACTTGCTTTGAGATAATTCATTTATTGATTTTATCTTTTTTTTCCTGCTTCTCACTCTTCAGAAGCTGGAAGCTGTGGAACATGGCATGGGAACACCCCAAAGGACTTTACAGCAAAATACCTGGGGGTCACGGAAATATTTCATTTGTGTTCAATTCTTTATGATCAGATATTATTATTTTTTTTTTAAAGCTGAACAAATTCATGGAGGAAGGTTTTCCAAATTTATGAGTCGTAGTAAGCAGGTACATGTAGTATTTAGAAACATATGGCCTATGAACATTAAATGACTGAGGCAAATTAGTCTTGTGCCTTCATCTGAGCCCAGTAAACTGGAGGAAATCTGTACTCTTCTTCTTGTTGATATGCTGTCCTGGATGCTGAATAACTATTGTTATTTTGTGTGTTTAGAACTCTTTGTTTGTGGCAGGCTATTTGTATGATGGATGTTTGGGAGGGGGGTTGAAATTAATATAACCATCAGAAATAAGCAATTGAAACATTGATATATGTTATTTGTATGCTACCACCTTTTCGAATTACTGTTTTCTTCCTTAGCTAATAGTGAAGATATAGCCATTGAAAATACCATTCAAAAGATAGCACAACTTTGGTGGTTAGGTCTGTTACAGTCAAATTATAGTCCTAACTGAAAAAAGGTAGAATATCAGAATTTCATCAGAATCCTAAGAATGAAACTACGGAAGAGCAAAACAACTTAAAGTCTTTATGGCCATAATAATGCTAAATATTACAGAGTAAGTCTATTCTTCAGCTCAAACAACACAAGCTTTTTGTTTAAGAACTTAAAAAAAAATTAGAGGAACCTGAGGGGACATTTCTTCTAAAGGTTTTCAATAGTATAACATCTCAGTGACTAGTCTAACAGGTGTCTAAATTTCATAGTGCATACTTCATTTTCTAGTGCTTTGTATTCACACACATTGTTTTCAGCTCCTTTAAAAGTACAACTTTTCCCACTGTCTACTCTAAGTCTAAGTTGTACTTAGCAACGATTTCCTTAACAACTGTGGTAAGAAAGGTCGTAAAATGGAGAAAAAATCACTTAACAACTGTCTTGCTTAGTAACAGAAATTTTGACCTCTATTGTAGTTGTAAGTTGAGGAATATCTGTACCAAATCTATATCATATGGGGGTTGTTATTAACACAAACCAAGAGAATGTGTACATGTAGAACTGGTTCTATAGAAAAAAAGAAACATGAATCCTTAACCTATAAAATACACCATAACTAACATTAATAGAATCTAAAAGAAATCAGTTCATTCCCTTCACCAATAAACTAGAAATATATTCGAGTTGAACATATTTATTTCCTCCTGATTTAAGTGGAAAAATTCAAGTACACATTTCAGTAAAAAGTGGTTCAGTTAATTAGATTATACCCAATATATTTAAAAATGCTTTTCTAAAGATTCTCAAAGTGGCACTGTAAACACATACATACAAACAACTGATCATATTATAAGTAACTCATATCTAAATTCTTTATATTTCAGGTCAGCTATTTCTAATGCTCCTTCAACCTCAGCTAATTTCCAGGCCTTTGCTTGCAAATTCACACTTGGCCTCAAGTA
>NW_015386643.1:66175-67335 GCF_001527695.2 Protobothrops mucrosquamatus | reverse complement strand
ATTATACCCAATATATTTAAAAATGCTTTTCTAAAGATTCTCAAAGTGGCACTGTAAACACATACATACAAACAACTGATCATATTATAAGTAACTCATATCTAAATTCTTTATATTTCAGGTCAGCTATTTCTAATGCTCCTTCAACCTCAGCTAATTTCCAGGCCTTTGCTTGCAAATTCACACTTGGCCTCAAGTAGGTTATAGATGACTATATGACAAAAACTAATTAGGATTAGGTATTCACTGAGAGTATAAATCAATAATATCTGTCGCACATAAATGATAGGATTTACAGTGTGTCTAGATTTAATTTGTGAAGTCAGTGAAACTCCAAATCCCCATAGGCATGTGATTCTGCAGCACTGGTATTCTTCAAATGTGAAAAAACTTGCTGATCAGCCCTTAGAAAGGCCTGATAACATATAAGAGCATATAAAGCCTAAATGTTGGGTATACAACGACTTTAGGCTTGCCTTTACTTGTTTTGCATCTGAATTTAAGGTGTGTATGTATATGCTAGAGAAAGAAAAAAAATTGGAATTTTCAAGATTTAACGAACATCTTGTCTTCTATGATACTCCTGTTCTCCAACTAGGATATATTTTGTCATCTTCTAACATCGAGTTGTTGAAAAGCAGATGCAGGAGCCTCATCTACTTATGATCATCAACTGAGTTGTGGTTGAGGAGCAAGGATTAGACGGCTCCCTCTCATAGTGCACTATGTTCCATCTGCTTCCCTAGGGGCAGCTCATACTTATTTTTCCCTGTACTTGATGCTGCCCTTCTATTCTATTTCCTCTGGTTTTTTTCTACAGGACACCTTGAATAAAAGCATCTCAGCTCCCTTCGATCAAGTCTCTTCTTCTTGTGCAACTTAGTAGGAAACATAGAGTATTCCAGAACAAGTGACTCTTCCCAATTTATTAAAGGTGAGATTTATGATGCAAACAATCTCGTCATTATTTTTGCCCAAAAAGGAACATATATATCATTACACAGAAGATTCTTATGCTGAGGTCTGCCCTGCAAATGAATGTAAAATGAATACCAATCATTGCAGCTTCAAAAACATTAACATTCATTCTGAAGGAAGGAATAATCTTATACCTTAAAAATTAAGGGGTAGTTTTGTTATTAGCATGTCATGGAGAAAAG
>NW_015386643.1:33754-65116 GCF_001527695.2 Protobothrops mucrosquamatus | reverse complement strand
TAACACAGAGATGCAAGATCCAAAACAGACAGAAGAAACAGAATTCTATATGGTCACGACAGAAGAAACAGAATTCTATACGGATACGATAAGAGTATTTGAGATTACCACAGAACCTTACCTTAACCCGGAATCGAATCATGGCCAGACGTACACAATGCCCCAAGCAGGCAGGAGGAAGAAACCAGGCTCGCGGTGGAGGGGTACCTTTGTTGCCCACATGCCCTGCAATTAGCTGAGCTGTCTGTCTCTCAGCCTGGGTCTTCCTGGCCCACTCAGGCAGCCTCTCCTTTCCAAGCCCTCCATTGAAGATGACAGCTAACTCCAGCCCACCTTGGTACAGGCAAGCCTGTGAAAGGGCAGCCAGGTAACCCACCATTGCATTCCACTGGCCTCCGCACACCCAGTCTGTCTGGTAGCCACCGTACAGACGCTGCAAAGCAGAATCAGCATCCACCAGAAGCCGAGCCGGGCATGGCGCTGGGGGTGCCAACCCCCCTGCATGCTGGGAGTGTGGGTAAGGGCTAGCACCAACCATGGGTGCCAGCCCCGGTGCAGCCCCGGCAGGATGGGGGTAGCCAGCTGGTGGGTGGAAGGTGGTACAGTAGGCAGGGCCCCCGCCTCCCCGGCCCCCTACAGCCCGTGCCAGTTTCAGTAGGTCCACGGGCACCACTGCCCCTGGGCAACGCTTTTCCACGAACTCTTGGAAGCCTTGCACTCCCATGGCTGTGCACAACTGTGGGGATGCAGCCCACTTCCACTGGGGCAAACAGGGAAGGCTGAGGAGGGGCTGGCACCCCGAAACCAGGACCTGGCACAGTCCAAGCTGTTCCAGCTCCTGGGGCTTCGCTTCTTACAGTTCCCAGATCTGAGGAATGGATGCCACCGCCATATTGTAGCTTTCTTCTTCTCCTCCTCCTCCTCCTCTTGCCTCCTCCTTTTCCTCAGTTTAGACAGTAGCTCATCGGGAGTTGTAGTTTTATTTTTCTCCGCTACCTATTAGTCAGCGCACAGTGGGACTACAAGTCCCGAAAGAAAGCAAGAACCGCCATGTTGTAAAGTTTTCTTCGCGGTTTCCTGGCGTCGCATAGATTTATGGGGTTTGTAGTCCCGTTAAAGAAAAGCATCCCCCCCGTAAAATCTACGTTGTGGAAAAAGTAAATTAAAACTACAATTCCCGAGGACTTCAGACGTCCACCATCTTTTTTTTGAAAGAACCCGTCTTCCGTGACGTTATACGGCCACATGCTAGGTGCGGAAGTCAAAACAATTATTCCAAACATGGCTTTGAAAATACTACAACTTCCAGCAATCTCCGCGCATTAACGTAAATCCGTCCTACATTTTTTTTTTTTGTCTCTGCCACGTAGGTGCCCTCTACCGCCCCTCGGGAGCATGACCTAGTTCTACACGCGGGACGAGACCGCCACCTAAGAAGGGAAAAGAACGGCGAGCTCTTCATTCGAGCTGCGCCTCAGCCATATTAGCACGGCGCTTGGCATGCTGGGGGATGTAGTCTGTCACCCCCTTTTTCAGGGTTTCAGATGTTTTCCCTCCCCGCTGGTCCCCAGAGCGTCGTCCCGGGCGCCATGTTGAAAGGAAGGGTGACATTATTTTCAGCCCTCCTCCTTTTTCTTAAAAACTCGCGGGGCCTACCGATCCTCCCATGCAGTCTTGCTTACTCGGACGTAAACCCCCCCCCCCCAGAAGGCGGCGGAGCTGCCTGGTTTTCATCAGTCTCGCGCGGTCCGCCACGTTTAGCGAACGCGGGAAACTTAAGCTGGCGCCACCTGGTTGCGCAGAGCGGAGCAAAACCGCCGGTGCCAGCAGCGCCCCAGAGCCAGCAGTTCCCGCTCTGCTCCGACCTCGAAACCCTTCGTCGCGGAAAGCCATCTGATCCTGCGGCACAGCCAGGCCACGTCCGCACTCTCGGATGCATATAGTCTCTCCTCCCGCCCGCCCCCCCCCCGGCTCCTCCATACCAGACCTTGGGAATGAATCTATTTCGCTTTAAAATATTCCAGCGAATGAAACCGGGGACGGCGCTGGCATTTTCAAATACAGCTGGTGTCAGAAGCAGCAGGATGTGCTCTAGCTAAATGAGAAGAATGTTTCAACGCTTACAGCTCCTTCACTATATTTTCATAATTATAGTAACCTTTTCATTATGAGTCCAGAGCTTTGCCAGTAGGAGAGAGAATTTTTATTAACCCACCAACCACACAAAACTATCGAGAACAGGGCAAAATTGCCAGGACCCACCAGTTATTATAGATTGTTCTATAATACTACTCGCAGGTTCTGACTTCAATTTTACTTTAAACGTGCCTGCTTCAATTCTATACCATTATGTTCCAGCTTTTATACCATCCTTCAATTATTAGATTTTTATCCCACCTTTATTACTTTTTTTTAAATAAATAACTAATAGTGATGAATACGATACTTCCTCCTCCTCCTCTTTTCCCCACAACAACCCTGGAAGTGGGTTGGGCTGAGAGTGAGTGACTTACCCAAAGTTGCCCAGTCTGAAGTAAATTCAAAGACTTCCTATCTGGTTTTCTTCTGGATTCCTTAACTTTCACCAAGAATCTAACCTGTGTTACTGGAATCCCATATTGTTTGGTTTGACTTTACATGTAGCACAAACTCAAGTCACTGGGGATTGCAAGCCATTATGATTAGCATGATGAGTGAAGCATGTATGCATTTTATTACTCTTGTGTAACAAAATTCTGGAGTAATAGCCATTTAAAAATTGAGTATTCAAATGCAATGAAGGCTTTGCAGCACCTTAATAACTATCTTGTAAGAATGGAGAATAGTCCTTGGCAGAACTACCACACTACCCCCTCCCACTAAATCTTGCCAAGTTCAGGTTGGCATCATGGTGAAAGTAGTGATACGAAGAAAACTTTTTGTTTCCTGTTTTTTGATGGCAGTTTGTAAATTTGGATAAATAAGTACAATTACACCCTTAGAAAGGTATGATTTCTGCTGTAAACATGCATTTTCAGAAACACTGAATGTGTTTCCTATTTTAGCAATAAAGACCAGGCACTTTTTTTTCCCAACACAGCCTTTATTTTCCTTTGTAACAGTTTAAAAAAATATTTGTTAATGGTTGTGTACAAATGAAGTCAACTCACAGCTTGCAAAAATAATTAAAAAACACATGGAAACAACTGCTGATAAAAGACATTCGTTTTCTACCATAAAGTTTTAGGACTATGTTTTTTTTAAAAACTGAATGGGATGCCTCATCCATGTAATAATGAACAGGTCACCCACATTCTATGTTTAGTCAGAAACAGCTCAGCTTTAATGCCAAGTTGATGGGTTGAAAAGTCCTATGATGTTACATTAAGATATAATTCACATCGAGATATAAGAAAATTCCAATTTCCGAATGTCTGAAAGTGAAATATTGCCAATTTGTGTAAATCTAAGGAGACATTTATTCACAGGATACACCTGATCATGTTGTCATACATTATAGGCCCACGTGCTCTTCAGTTATTTCTAGCAAAGAATAAAGGGGGGGGGGAACAAACAGGCCTCTCTTCAAATAGGATACTTTTTTTTTTTAAATAGAGACGTCCTTTGTTGTATTAGAATGTTTAGAACCACAGCACCTCCAATGTGATCACCACACCAACTAGTAAGGGATACTGTGTGGCCTAAATTAACCATAACAATAAGCCACAAACATCCTGCTTAGGATGCTTTAAAAGTGGAACAGAAACTGATACCTGGAAGTAAATTAAATCCACGGCAACTAGGAGCTCTACTATCCAGCTGTTCATGTACCTAACGTCATGTATAACAGAACCTGGATGTACATTTCTACAACTCTCAAAGATACTATTTGCTGTCCTCCTGCACTTACCATCTTTTGTCAATGGAAATGAGAGAGAGAAAAAAGCTTAATAAAATGCTGGACAGATAGCCTCAAGGGATCAGCTGGACGTCTAAAAGGCAAGAACACATTCAGACTTCGGTAGAGTGTTTTGTAATTCATTGCCTATCACTGAGGGCTAGTTAGTATTTGGTATGTGGATCATTTCACTACAGAAAAACAGTCTGCCATGTAAAATATAAGGTACTTGCTACAACTGTATTCCTGTGAGAATTGGCTTCCCAAACAATACTTTATTACTCTTGCAATCAAAGAAATAATGACATGAACAATTTAGGAAATTCCTATGATATAATTATTGTAATGAAAGGAAGAAAACTATTAAGAAATGACTGAATTCTTCCAGCATGCTAAATGCTAGAACCACTGCTAATTTAAATTGGCTCAGTTCCATTAACTTCAAGGAGACATATATGCACAAAGAGGTTAGTTAAAAACAGGTATGCTAAGACTCTTGTTCATTGCACTTTAATTCTAAGGCAGCTAGTAGAATCATAACATATATTGTATACATTGGAAATAACTGTATAAATGCAATATGGTATTTGGTTCTGAGAGTTAATTATGCTACTCAAAATAATCACAATTCTTTTTTTTTTAAAGGAAAATGATGAAAGTTTGTTTGATCCCCTAAAGTAAGTTTAGCTGTATAAGTTTTGTAAGTGAAATGTTCAGCTGGACCAATAAACTAAAAATTACTACTTAAATCAACTGGTTTTTCTTGACAATGCAGTCTGGAAACATGACGGAATTTTTATAGCAATGTTTCTGAGTTTGAGAATTAAAAAGGAATATATGAGTTTATTGCCTGAATGTGGTTTCATGTTTTCTCTCCTAAATTTACTATGTAAAGTCCCTTTGCCAGTGAAACACACCTGATCCTTACACTTTGCGAAGACATGAACCCATGTTTGGTATTCTCCCTCTTACACACATATTCCTCATATGAGTCTTAATGTCAACACAAATTGTAATGGATTTATTAAGGATTGAACAGCAACCCATGTTTTTAGCATTAAATCATGCTTGAATCTAGGGCTAATGTAAACAGAAAATGCAATATGCTTACCAGAAAGGAAGGATAAAAGGAATTTGTAGTGGGACTTCTTAGGCTAAACCTATAGCCTGTATGATCCATCAACTTCAGTTAAGAGCTAACAAATCTAACACCTAAGAAATTCGTCTATACTCCTTCCAAGCAATCTGTGTGAGAAATTCTTTCCTAAAGAAAGTAAATCTTGTTTTTCCCACTTAGATGGTGGTACCTTGGGTAATGGAAGACAGATGAGGCAGTCAGTCACACTCCTTGCTAAGTTGCTGTAACCAGTTGGAATATACACTAGAAAAAATGCATGGAGCTGTTCTTTTCATTCATCTGTCATTATGTTATACTTAGGTTGATGAATAAACTTGTTAAATTTTCTTTGTGAACATTAAACATCCTCCTTAAAACAGCAAACAGAATGAGCTGCTTGTGCCAAGTTACAAAAAAAAAAAAAAACACCCAGGAGAGTGAGAGTGAGAGGAAAAAGCATGTGTCAAAACACTGTATCGAATTTAAACAGACAGAAACAGTAGAACACATTGTTTATGCCACAGCCTAGATTTAAACAGCACTAACAAATGAGGTAGGTAAGAAACATGAAATTTCAACAAAGAAAACAATTCAGTTTGAACACTACTAAAAATCCACAAAGTTATTAAAATTATACATTCCATTCATATCATACAACTCAGGCTCAAGCTTCACAGCAGAAAAGTGCCTTCCAAAACATCTCCCCCAAAACCAAATTCACAGTTTGATTTCTTTTTAAGAGGGTGCATGCTTCAAAGAGAAACACAATGAAAGCAACAGGGAAGAGAAGAAAAACTGGGCAGTAAATGTTTCACATTAAACGCAGAGACTCAAAAATACACAAACATAGTAAGTGTCTATGTTTCCTCCATTGCCGGTGCCTTTACATAACTTCAAAGATGGGGGCAATCCAACTAGAAAGAATCCGGTGTCTTATCTTTTCCCCCAAACTAAAGATATAGTAATACTAATATTGCCTGTGTTTACAAAGTTTTTGGTAGTGTTTCAAAAACCTATAAAATCAAAGCCTCTGAGACTTTTGGGGGCAGAGTAAATTACTATCCACATCACAGTTAACACATTGGCCGTGTCACGTTCTCTGAACTCTGGCCACTGAAGACAGGAAGTAAACTTTATAAAAGGATGCCACTCCACATCTCTTCTCCCCCCCCTCCATAGCGTAACACAATCTCATTATGCTTTTCCACTTGAAATGAAGAAACTCAGCACATAATTATGTTAGATCATATGTTCTATATTGGTAAGGCTTATGAAAATAATAAGCAGGGGAAAGTATGGATGTGGTTATCGGCAGCAACCACTTAGCATCTAATTCCAGCTTAAACTGAAATTACAGATACACGTACTGTTTTGAATAGATATGGCCATTTTGAAGTGTCAAACAAGTTACTTCATGAATATCATTTTCATTCTCTTATCAGTAGAAAGAAAAGCCACATAAGGATTTCCCAATTCCTCAAGGCTTCAAAGAAAACCTGCTCCTGTCAACTATAAATCAGTGGACTCCTTGAGGAAATTCTACTTAAAGCAAAAGAAGAAAAGACTAAATGCAAAATCTGTATCTAAGCTTTACTTAAGATGCATTTCCTTCACTCACCCTTGCTATCCACATACAGAAAATAGGAATCAGGTCTGTTCTCATTGTTTGCAAAAAGCGTATTATGCCAAATTTTTGCTTGACTTCAATTCCAAGTTATTTCTGAATTCCACCCAAGAAGAAAAAAGGCTAGGTAAATCTAACAGTTGATCCGTGTAAATTAAGGTTTATTTTCCCTTGCCTACTGTTGTTCAGTTGTATAGTTTCCTGATGTTAAAAAGTCCCAGGCTCCATACTTTAAATAGTATAAGCAGGATTTTAAACTTTTTTTCTGTAGCCTAATTTGATCTAAATGGGGTATTTTCTGGGGTATTTTATTTTGTTATGTTTTTTTTTACATAATAAACTAAAAGTCTCATGTCTGTGTTTGTGATATCTACATTTTTTTAAATAAAGGAGCAATATATGTTGTAATTCTCAACTGAGACAAACTATGTCAGATTATGGGTTGTGCCAGTTCTACATGAAAATCAGGAATTGAATTAGAAAAGGCATGGGCAAGGCAAGAGGTGCCCAATTTTTCCTCTTCAAAATTGCTTTTTGCAAGTGGGAATACCCTGGTTTCAAAATTCCACCAAGAGAAAAGCAGCAAGGAGAGGCTATTTTATGAAGTAGGGAAAGTGGAAATTCAATGTATACCCTTGCACCATACAGCATTTTAAACTGACCCTGTCCTCTACAAAAAATCGGCAGCAACGTGACCCTGATATATATATATCTGCTATTGTTACACTGGTTTCCCTCCAACACTGAAGTATACTCTAGGGTTTACTCAATAATCAGGATTGCACAAATGCACCAGTGTTACACCACATTTTCACTTCGTAACAGAAAAACAATTCGTATATTTGTGTGCCTGAGAGAGCTAAATGAGCTAGGGACCTTTAATATAGATAAACCAACCTTTTAAGACCCTCATGGGTACTTCCTAGCAGTTTGCATTTTTACATAAGAGCAAACTAGAATACAACATTTTATGCTTTCATACAAGTCAAAGTGAATTGCTGACAAGAGTTTATTTAAAAGAGTTTAAAGTGGAAAAAAAGATGGAAGTAAATGTCATATAATCAGCTGTCTGCTCATTTTGTGCCCTCCCCCTCCTTATGGAGCAGATTATAAAGGCACAGATGGGGCTGTAGGAAGAGGTATAATCACCTCTCAACTGCTCGGTGAGTGGAAGCTGCTTCTGCTCATGGAAATTGCTCCACTGATTTCCCCACAAATCATATGTATGTCTTTTTAAAAAATAACACTGTTCTTGCCTAAGTTCTTCAAACTGAAACTTTTAAGTTATATATGATTTTACTGCTGCAAATCAGCAATGTACTTTTCAAGCATCAAAAGACTAAAACTATTTTTCTTTCAACTTTCCAGTAAAAATCTGAAAAGACACTAAGATTATCCATTACAAGGCACTGCAAATCTTGCAGGCCGAACAAAGAGGCTGCATTAAACAACAAGCAGAATCTTTGTCCAGAATGCAGAGGGGAGAAATATAGTCTATATAATATATCACTAAGACTACGGATGCTGTTTTACAAAAAAACAAGTAGCTGGTGTCTGAAACTGATTTAAATAAAATAATCTGCAGCAACTCTGATATTCTGGCCGCAGTACCATTAAACCAAATGGATATTAATTTTCAGATTTAAATGTGGTCTTTTAGATAACATTCAGTCACTTGAAGTTTAAATACTGTCTTAATTTTCATGAAATTAAACCTATTGCTTGCTCAAAATATCAGACAGCTGCAAAAATGGCAGTTTTAACATCCAAAAGACAGTAATTTAAGTCTGAATTTAAAATAAAGCATGGCAATTTTCATTCCAAAGTAAAGAAGAGGGAAAGTGAGCTAGATGTTATTTCAGCAAGTGCTTGAAAGGCTTGCAACAAAGGAAGCAACCTCTGAATGCACGTAAGAATACAATTTCCAACAAGAAAGGAACAAACTGATCATGTATTATGGAAAACAAGGAATGTTAGCTCCAGTGAATTATGACCTCCATCATACCGGGAGTTCACAGCCAATTAAGTTAAACATGTACCATTAAATTAAGCCAATTCTCTATCAAGATGAAATTATAATGGCAATATTCACATGGCAGCTGAAATATAGTTGCTAAAATTAGTGATTATATGAGATATACACCTCCAAGGGAGGATGCCTCTTTATTTAGCAATTTTTTATATCTCTTAAGGATTTTGAACTGGTAAATTTTAGACTTTTCTTTACATGACATCCAATGAGCAGCACGAGATGTCACTAAAAAAAAACAGAAAGCCTGCCACATGGGATTCCAGCACCATATCCTTACTGCCATACACACCTGTAGAATTTTCTTAATTTGTAAATGTAAAGATGGATCTTGCACCTTGGCAATCAAATTCAGTAAACACTAAAAACTTTAATGCTCTGAGAAACAACACTAGGCATCTAAACTAGGAGACTGTATTTCACTATCTGCTGTAAGGCAATCCATTAAATGCAAAAACTATGTGCACTAGACCCTGTTTCAATTTATAATCTTTTTCCAACCACTAAAGAAATGTTGAATATGGATCACAAATGAAGCGAAAATGGCCAAGATGGGACAAGTTTAAAAAAAGGCCCACAATAGTCCCCCAGCCCTAGTTCCCACCCTTTCCAATGCTACCTCCTCCCCCCCCACCCACTCCATAATATAAGATTTGTATCAGCTGCAAAATAAGCTTTAAAAAAACTCAAAAAGTCCCAAACACAGGTACAATAAACCAGGCCAACATTCCAATGTATCTACTGAATACAGTGTGTGTGAGGACATCTAGTTGCATTCTACAAATACTAGTTCTGAATTGTCCAGGACAGCTTTCCCAAATCAAAGAGAAGGCAGCAACTATATGCCTCTTCTTTTAGCAATGCTTCACTTCCAAAAGGCCTATCTCTGGGACAGAGGAAGGAAGAGTTTACAATAGAATTCAACTAAACAAACTACAAATATATATTTTTTTATCCTTAGCTAGCCTGTAGTCTGAGCTGCCAATGAAACTAAATGGAAACGTAACAATAATGCAAATATAAATGTCAACTCTTCTCCGCTGATCCCTTCCACTCTGTAAATTATTAATTCAAATGCTAGTAAGTGTACAATCCAAGAAGAGTAACTACCAACTTCAAAAACAGTTGTCACAAGAGCAAACAAGGGATATGGGGCAGGAATGACCGGGAAGGCTTATTAATAAGCAGCACATGGCATGCTGTCCATCTCAGGAACAAAGAGATGCACAGGCCAAAGCTCTCTCAAGTACTTAAAAAAATCCCCTAAAGAAAATGAAATCAAGTATTCAAAGAGGAGAATGCAAAAACAATCTCCTACCATTCCCACATCACTGCACTGGGGAATTCACCCCCAAATCCAGGCAGCAGAATGCAAGGCAGAAGAATGGAGTCATGAGAGATAGGCACAGTCCCCATATCTAGCAACCTTTTGCTATTCATCTTCATTTGGGACTTGGGGGAATGGGAGCTGGGTTTTGCACGGGTGATGCTGGAAATGCTGGCATGCTGATCCCTGGTTGAAAGGGTCCCACTGTCTGGGCAGGGACCACGACAGATTGTTGAGTTGTCCCAGAAATGCCCATCCATTGCACTGGGTAAGTTGTTCCCGCGATGGTGTTATACTGGCACAAATGTGGTATTCCGTATGGCGATAGTGTGCCAGAAAAGGGTGACAGGGGAAGTCCTTGGGGTAAAGCAGCTGGTACAGTCCCGCGGATCTGGGAAAGTGAGGAAATCCATGTGGAGGTGTAGCCCACAGTAGAGGTTGTTGTCTTAAACACAAGGGAAAACAGAAACTATTTTAAAGGCAAGGAAACATACTCAACAGCTGCCTGTGGCACATCTTAGTCATTTTAAATAGTACAGTTATCTGCTAACAGAAGAGCATGGAAGAGGACCGAAGATGCAGTGAAAGGTGCACACTTTTGAACAAACATTACCACGTAGTGGAGTTTTTAACTTTCAGGTTTTAATATCCTAGTAGCACTACTTCCTTTCTAAGTACCTACTCCCAGCTTACCATTCCCAGAGCTATTCATAAGATAGGGCTGTGTGCAACCCTGCTGCTTTCCAATACCATTCATATAGGGCACCTGGACTTTAAACAGAGACAATGTATTCAAAGGAGAAAAAAAAAGGTAATCTCTTATTGGTTGTGATCTATCCAGCAAATCCCAGAAAACCGAAAAACCTGGTTGAATCAGAGCTATTCCAGCATTTCTCCCCCTTTCACCAGTGATCTACCAGATGTTTTGGGAAAGTTGAAATGCAGATCATAGGCACAATAGCATTCTCTTTTATGTCTCCCTGCCACTGAGGTATATTAGGTCTGAAGCTGTGAAGAATATATAGCCTTAGCAATTTAGGGGATCTATAGGTTTGAGTTTTTCAAATACATTTTTTGATGACCCCAGTGTAAACTCTGGTGAAAAGCAGCAAGCTATTCTGAATGCTTAGAATGGATTGTCTGCCATTGTGAGAAGGCTTCATAAAATACAGTGAAAATAGTTTAATCAGAGGGATATGTGAAGGGCCTAAAAACACCCCATCAGGACAATGACTTTTGTTTACCTTAGAATGATCAGAGAAAATTTTTGAACCCTTTAGAGTTAACCATAGTTTTATAATAATGTAGTCCAAGTTTCATCTACCTATTAATAAAGAGAATTTAGTTAAACATACAAGGGTCATAGCTTTACACTGTGCTTGAAGCAGCGTTCAACACTTTCACTGGAAAAAATGTGTTTTCCATTTATTAACTGGTGATACTTTCTTTAGCAATACGTATCGACTCCAAACAAAGGTTTTCTATGCCTCTCGATCGATTTTGCACGTTCACTTGAAGGTATTTGGAAGCTGAACAACTTGTTTCAGGTCATGCCACACCATTTCACAAATTGTCTTGGCTACTCAAACATTTATCATTCTGTGGTAGATTTTACTTGTGAGTTCCTAATTCTAGTTATAAATGAAGTTTATCTAGTATTAGAGGAAGATCACATTACACTGTAAGTCATCAACAGTGCAAGTTTACACTGAAGGGTACCTACTATAGCCAATACCCTACCAGGCTCTTTTGAATTAGGGGAGGATAATTGCAATTTCCAGATTTCCCTTTGGTTGCAGCAGTTGGGAATTTGGGAAGTTACAAACCCAGCACATATGGAAGGTGCCAGGTTGAGAAAGGTGAATCTAACACAGGCATGTGAAACTGCCGGCCCGCAGGCTGGATACGTCACACCAAAACCACACCCACCCCATTGCTGGCAATGGGGAAAAGCTCCCGATATGTCACGTGACGTTGCCAGTTTGACACGCCTGATCTAATACATCACAAACTCTAAAGCTTGCATGTAAAGACCTCTTACCTCATATACTTTGCTCCAGCTGTCACTATCCAGCCGGTGCTTGTTCTGTTTGATTTGATTGAGGCTTGGCTTGATGAGGGAGTTTCCCACTTTTTCTTTAGTCCAGTCATCCACCAGTTTATGCAAATCATCTGTGAACATTCCTTTTTTACTGGCTGTTGTCTGCTGACAAGAGGCAGTGCTGCTCACGATGCAGAGTTGTTCTAAGAAGGAGCAAGGTTTTAGAAGGTATTCTTCAAGCAGTTGCCTCAAAACACTGAACCTGAGTGACAAGCCACTTCTGAGTCATGCAAACTATTCTTTTGCTCTATTTGTGGTCTGGAAAAGATCTTCCAGTATCATACTGTCATCCAAAGAGGTGGGGCTGAAGATATTTGCCCATGTTTAATTTTATTTGGGGCGACAAGACTGGGTGGTTTTAAGGGAGGGAAGGAGAGCATTTATTCTCCTCAAAGTCTTGCACTTCCATCGTTAAAACTTCCCCAAATTCCCCAAAGAAAGAGAATATCATACAAGCAAAAATCAGCCACTTTGCCAACCAATTTCAGCTGCATAATCTGTCATAATGAGAACCTACATGCAGACTACACCTACCCATGTATATTATTCTTGTTTAATCATTAAGATGTATAGGCTGCCTCAGTCACAGTGGAACTCTAAACAGCTTATAAAGGAGGAGGAGGAGGAGGAGTATAACAGTGAGTCTAACAAAATATTCAAATGTTTCTGACCTATTTCTATGTGAGGAGGAAGAGGGAAATGGTAATAAGAAAGCAAGTTTAGCATCCGAATTGCCCTTCTTATATATAACATTTGCAAATACCTTGGTTAGTTTCTGCTTGTGAACAGCTTTGGTGCAGCAAATGGGCTTGAATGCTCAATTGATAGTCAATCACAGAGGCAGCAGTGGTTGCACAACAGCATTCTGGGTGGCAGAGAAGGGAAAGACAAACAATCAAGCATCTAAAATAGCATATGCTATAGGCTGGGTGTGGGGACGATAAGGAAGGTGTGGATTGCATTCAGAATCAATATGCATAAATCTGTTTAGGAAAACTGTCTTAGTTGACTGGAGGAAAAGCGCAGAAAGCCAGGTGGCAAACGGGAGAGTCTTAAAGAGTTCTGAGTTGGCAGACATAATCTTGACAAACAACATGAAATCCTAGAGACTCATCCACAAACTAGTGAATTCAACTTTTTTGTTCTGAATTAGGGAAACCCTAGCCAATCCTCAAAAAGGCCCCTAGCTTGCGTATGGCGCCCACTTGCATTTCCTTACCAGCAGCAACAATGCCATTGTCGACATGAGAGTGAGATTGTGGCCGACTGCGCAGCTTGCTTTTGAAAGATTTAGGCCGTCGTGGGGACGACAGTTGCAGGGAGATGTCAGAGGATTCTGACCTGCTGTCTTTGATGGAGCGGAGACGATCATATAGCTCCTGCAACTCCCTGTTCTGCTGAGCTTGCAGGCTGACTACTTCTTGGATGTGCCTACACAGAAGCAGAGGAAAAGAAGAAAGCCTTGGCAAGACATAAGTTCTCAGTTACTCTTTCACCTCAATAGTCACCTCACAAGGGAAAGTAGGGAGCATAGACTCAGGCCAATGGCCTCTTTTACTCTCCGCTTGCTTGGGTTTCCTCAAGATGTGAGGGAGAGATGTTTCACGACCCACTGCTGCATAGAATGAGGCCGTCACCTGGAGGCAGAAAAAGCTGGAGAAGGAAGCCCAATCAGTGCTCCGACTTGCTCTGGGGAAACAGCACTTCTCCCTTTCCCCCACTATGATAGTTTAAGAACCTTCATCAAACGCTGGAAGGGTTGCAATCGGAAGGGAACATTTTTTCATATGTGGAGGACTTATGAAAGTGGGACCTTATTGGGAGACACCATTCAAAGAGAATAACAACTAAGCAAAAG
Source organism: Protobothrops mucrosquamatus (assembly GCF_001527695.2). Classification (NCBI taxonomy): domain Eukaryota; kingdom Metazoa; phylum Chordata; class Lepidosauria; order Squamata; family Viperidae; genus Protobothrops; species Protobothrops mucrosquamatus. The sequence goes on along the minus strand of NW_015386643.1, from coordinate 51,183 downwards.
TAGAAGGTATTCTAAAATTCGGATTATTGCATAGAAGTTCTAGGTTGGCAGGATCTGGGGCAAGAATGGGAGTTTACCTCGTCATGTGGTACTTGGGTCTCAAACTGTTGACTGGAAGGTTGGCTGCAACCTTCCGCGTGACAGGATGAGCTCCTGTTCTTGCCCCAACGCCTACCGACTAGCAGTTTAAAAGCATGTATATGCAACTAGATAAATAGGTACCACTTTGGTGGGGAAGTAACAGTGTTCCATGCGCCTCAGCATATACTCATGCTGACCACAGAAACATTTTCAGACAATGCGGACTCCCTTGGCTAGAAAATGGAGATGAGCACCACCCACTAGAGTCGGACATGAGTGGACGAGGGAAACCTTTACTTTTTACCAGGGAGATAATTCTAAACTAAGCAGAAATATCCTTATTGTATTCTTACTCCTGGCTGCAAAATTGAGAATTGCTCTAAACCGGAATTTTCTAGACAACTTCTCAATGAATACTGGTGTGCAAAAGTAGGCTCAGTTTCTCTTATGGGAAAACTGATAAAATTCAAACCATGACTTCTCAAAGGAATTGAATCACATTTTTGTCAGATCTGGAAAGATTATATATGTTATGCTCATAGTAATAACAACTTTTCTACTGTTAAATTGAATGTTATATGTAACCTATGGTTGAATGTTGACCTATTGTTATGTTCTGTTATCTTGTATTCTTGTTCCTGCTTGCCTCACAGAATATTACAAATCTAGGAGTCCTTGTGTGTAATAAGCAAGTTGTATACGGCACTTTCTGCAGTCTGTGTGAAGGAATACAAATGCCTCATAGTATCTCTTCTCTTAGTTCTGACAATGGATAAAGATACGGTAAAGGTTTCCCCTGTCCAGTTGTGTCTGATTCTAGGGGGAAGTGCTCATCTCTGTTTTTTTAGCCAAGGAAGCCAGCATTACCTGAAGACACTTCCATGGTCATGTGGCCAGCATGACTATGTCAAGACTGCTAACATCGGATGTTCTTGCTTGCCATATATGAAGAAGCAAACATGCAAACATGTTTTATTTAGCCTGCATATCACTTCTAGAGTTAAAGCAGACAATGTTAGCATAGCGGGTGGGAAAGTACGACAGTTAACCATAACAATATTTCAGTACAGCATTGCCAAGGTCAGCTGTAACCAGAGGAGTTACGGGAGGGACAGTTCACACTTCAAACTAATTGGAGAACGTTATTGATGACTGTAAAATGAAGGAGTGAGTTATGCTTTGTTACGGGTGATTGGGGATGGGAGGATTCAGTTTTTGGCTTCATTATGTACCTGCCGAAGCTATGTAGCAATAAAAGGATTCTTTAAGGTAAATAAAGCCTCAAAGTTCTTTGAAAAGCTGCTTCTGTTCGGAACCATGACAGACTACATGCCAAGGTGCATGGAAAGCTATTTATTACCTGCCCACCGAAGTGGTACCTTTTTATCTCTTTGCATTTGCATGCTTTCAAACTGCTAGGTGGGCAGGAGCTGGGGTAAGTAATGGGAGCTCACCCCGTTGCGTAATGCTCGGGGTCTTGAATCTGGGCTGTCAGCTTTCCAGTTGACAAGCTCAGGGTCTTTAACTGCTCAGCCGTTGTGCCCCCAGACAATGGATAGGAGCAGCTCATTGTGCGGGTTTAAAGACCCAAGAGTTCCCTCTACTTTACCTGCTTGCAAGGCATTCCTTGAACGATACTGCAAGAATAATGGAATTGGATTGGCTTTGTAGCTATGATACTGCCACCCTGGTCATGAGTAAGTGGGCATTAGTGGTGATTCCAGTGATGCTGAGAACAGGTTGTTCTTTCTGCTCTTTTTTAAGCGAAGGATTTACTGATCTGTTTTAGTTAGAAAAAATATGAAGCTGGTGTGCCAGTGTAGTCATAGATTATTTCTTCCCTTGTGGTATTCAACAGCTCCAATTACATGCTGAAACCAGGGATGCAACACTGAACTCACTTATTAGATGGATGCAATCTTCTGATTTATTTAAAAGACATTTCCAGTTTGATTCAAACTATTTGTAAGAAATACTCTATAGCTGACAGGCTCCCTCACAGAAAAGTAACCGTTGCTTCTTTCCCACCGAAGGAAATTATACTTCTAAAGACATACTTGTCTTGGTGCACAGGTACCATTTAAAAATAATGTTTTTTCCTTTTAAATGCACTTATCCATTTATGTGCAAATTTATGTAAATTCAGTGGAGTAACTGATGTGTAACTTATTAAAGGCAGGCAGCTCCATGCTAATAGTTAATTAATAATAAATGATAATAGAGAACAAAAAGAATCAATTCGGACCAACACAATAAAGTTTTGTCAGACAAAGACGAACTAAAACAGAAACCACCAGTAATAGCTTCATGGAGCAAAAAATATAATTGTACCATATCTGATTTCCCCCCCCCCACCCCAAAATTGAGTAATTCACTGGGATTAGATGCAATGCACATCTTTATAGGATAAGACTCAATGTTAGTGCCCTTACTTCTCCCGCAAACGCTGTAGCTCCAATTTCAGGTCCTCGTCTTCAATTTCAGATTCATCGTCACTGCTCATTGGGGAAGATGCCGAGTAAAAAAGAGAACTACGCCTCTTTGGGTGGGTGCCGCCCCTTTCCTCTTGAGACTGCTGGTTCGACTCCCAGCCTTCTAGGCTGCCACCACCCATAGGTGCAGACAGTTCACTGTCAGAGCTAGGCTGCTTCTGGATCACATCCCCTCTCGACCATGGCTCTGAGCAGGACTGCAGGCTGCCTGCAGCAGCAGAGGTCTCCTCCACTTCCTGATGTTCGGAGGCAGTGCAACATGCATCAGTTTCACCCATGGCACTGGCCAAGGTAGCCATTTCTTTTCCTCTAGGGCAGCCTTCTTCTGTTCCAAGCTCCAAAGAAGGAGGCATCTCAAAGAGTTCACTTTCTGAAACACCCGAGGACAACTGTTGTGGAACTGTAATGACCTGAAGCCCCCCCCAAAAAAGACAGAGAAGAAAGGCAGATTTAATTCAGCAGAATTCTACAAAAATGAAGCTTAAAATGAAGCTTAAAATGAGCTGGTATAAAAGGATTTGAGATTCACGGGGCATAAAAAATATATGCATTTCATTACGCACATTTAAACACTTACTTGTCTTCAGCTTTATGTTAATTAATCATCTGTCCTTAGTAGGTGGAATTAGAAGGAACTAAGAGTGAGTAGAAGCTTCAAGGAGACAGATACTTTATTTCGTTCACTTAAATTTTAAACCCCTGTCTTCAAAATGCTTTAAATGAATAGCCATATATTTAAAACAGTGCCAATCAAAGTAAATAAATTTAAGTAAAAGATGACAAACATATTATATTCAACATTTATTGTTCATTCAAGACAGTAAAATATATTTTCATAAGAAGCGAATAAATGGATTTGAACAAAAGAACAAATACATCCATTCAAAAAAATAGGAAAACAGTGTGACAGGCCATGTCAGCTCAGATTTGAACTACAATTATATAAACCACATCTGATTCTACAGCCAAAAAGCCATTAAAAAAAAAGAAAAAAAACATATTATATGACCCTGTAAAATACGTATGAGGATTAGACCACAAAGAAGAAAAGGCTATAGAGAATAATAATTTTAAAAATCATGGCACTATAACCAATTTTTATATATTCCCTTAAAAATGCATTTAATTCATGAGTGTCAATGTTTTGTAAAGCCTGCCCAAAAAAGCCTTCAAACTGCAGCTAAACTATCTAATGAAGAAGCAGGACAGTACCCAGTTGTTTTCTGCAACAGACTGAAGAAGTAGGGAGAGGGAGGAGGAAGAGTAAAAAATGACTTGGAGCAATTTAGAGCCCAAGGACCATGCAATAGGCACCTGAATGCCATTTATCCTCAAAGAGATACTAGGTGACAGTAAAATGCTACTGCAGCAAAGAACAGAAAGAGTTGCACAGAAAATGATCGCAGAAAAAGAATAACAGTGAATGGGGAATAAAAAAGCCAAGTATTACTTGGCTCTTTTTCCCTTTAGCAACCAAAATTCTGGTCCCAACTGTGGTTGTAAACTGAAGACTATCGTACATTAGAATTATATATGAAATATCTAAGCCAGTTCTGCAATTTTCTAGAAAGACTTTCAAACAGATGATTTCCCCAGTTGCCAAAACAAATTAATAGTTCAGTACTTCATTCTATCCAAAACAGCACATAAAATTCTTCTGATTTGCTTTGTGTACGATAAATAAGGGATTACATTTGAGTAATGTAATCTGGGTACAAGCACTCAACTGACAAGTGCATTGGGCAGCAGGAAGAAATACAGTATTTATTTGCACAGTTGTCTTGAATTTCAAATAATTTCAGTTGCGTAAAAGAACATAATGCACAGTGGAGACATAAAATCTGTTCCAACATATTAGTAGTCCTCAACTTACAATCACAATTGGGACTGGAACTTCGGACACTAAGCAATGTGGTTGTTGATTATACAACCTTTTGTATCATGCTCATTAAGCAAATCTAGCTTTTTGCATTGACTTTGCTTCTGACTCTGGGATGCTGCAACTGTCATAAATACATGCCAGTTGCCAAGCACCCAAATTCTGATCATGTGACCAGTTCTACAGTGGTAAGGGCAAGGGCCATCTTTAAGTCACCTTTTTCAGCATCATTGTAACTTTGAACAGTCGTTAAACAAATGGTTGTTAAGTTAAGGACTAGTTGTATCGCCATCATTTCTCCTTCTTCATTTTGTTGTTGGAGCTAACTATGATGTAGCATTACATCTTCAATAGCAGATTTTCTAACCATGATTAAGTTCATGGTTAGAATGGATTTGTAGTGTAGGGCTAATTTATGCAGGAAATGTTGATTTAACAACATTTTATTCCAAAAATAACGGAGACGGGGGAGGAGGAGGAGGAGGAGGAGGAGGAGGAGGAGGAAGCAACACAAAGAAGTTACATAACATCTCCTAACTTTCTAAATCTTAACAGATGACAATTCTATATTTAATAGACCCCTTACTAAAATATTAGGCAGGAAAAAAAAACTCTTCTTGAACCTCTCAGCTTTTGATACCATCGATCATGGTATCTTTCTGGACTAGCTTTAGGAGGTTGGAAGTGGACAGCACTGTAATGCTGGCTCTCCTCTTTCCTCCAGGGTTGGTTCCAAGTGTATTGATGGGGGAGAGGGGGAAAAGGTCCAGCCTGTGGCCTCCTAGTTTGTAAGGTGCTGCAGGGCTCAGTCCTCTCTCCTCTCCTGCTAAATATCTACATGGAGGGTAATCCAAAAGTTCGGGGTGAGGCATTAGATGAAACCCAGCTTTATATTTCCACCCTGGCTTGTCCAAGTGATGCCATTAATGTTCTATCTCTTATGGATACAGATGAGGAACAGCAGGCTTCAACTCAACCCTAGCAAGACCAAGTGGCTCAAGGTTTTAGGAGCCACTGGTTTTGAGGGCCTTCCATTTTTAGCTCTGGATGGGGTTGCACTCCTTCTGTGCACAATGTGGAAATCCTCTGGGACTCCTGGCTAAGAATAGGCAGGCACAGATGGAAAGTTTTTTCCACAAATACATTTTGTACGCCAATTGCATCCATTCCTGGACTGGGAGGTTCTGTTTATAGTAATTCATGCCTTGGTCATTTCCCGATGGGACTGTGCATTATGTGGGGCTGTCCCTGAAGAACATTCAGAAACTTCAAGTGGTACACAGTGCAGCAGACAAGCAGTGAGAGCTGCCTTTCATTTCATGCCTGTGACACCTCTGTTTTGCAAACTGCATTGGTTGTCATTATGCTTCCAGATTCAATTCATGCATTGGGCTGGGTTACTTGCAGAACTGTCTTTCTCTTTCCCAGGATCTACCTTTTATTCATTGTTAGCCATCCAGAGCCCCGTATTTGAAATGGCCAGCCATATAAATTTAAGAATTAAGTAAATAGTATCTTAGTTAACCATTTTGCTATATGTAAATAAACAAGTTGTGATATAAACTAGAGCTCGTTCAAGCAATATTTTATTTCTACACAAAATCCATTTGCAGGTAGAAATTTGCATGAATCTCATATATATATCATCCCTTAGGAGATATCAATAAAGTGTCTTGCATTAAAACTAAGGACCAGTTTCAAAGTCAAAATTTTCTTTCTGTCGCAAAGCCAGTTGACCCAGACCAATGCTTGGAGAAACTAGAACCCTAATTTCTGAAACTGATTTAGGCAGAGTAAAATACAATCACTCATCCCATTTTTCCTATCAGATTTCAATAATTAGAAGTTGATTCATTAACTCACATAATCAATTTTTTTAGCAGTAAAGTTTGCATGCAAAAGAATTTTGTATTGGTTAAACAGAGTGAGATTTCATCAATCTTGGCATTATCTGGAACCAAAAGAACCGACTTCTAGTTCAAGTATTTTCTTAGCATCCCGCACAGGTATCCACAGAATCAAATGCTTTTGACAAAATGACATAAGTAGTATCACAATGTGGAAAGGCAAATGACCAAAGCAGTGCAAGCTTGGCCCTTTTATACATATGTCCAGCATCACAACACATGTACAAGAGGAGCAGAGTTTTTGATGTGATCACATTATGTTATTTTTGTCATTTGCCCTCCAAAGCCCATTGCAGATGATTTAGAACCAATTATTGGCCCTGATTGGGAAGGGATTTATAGTTCAGAAGTAGGTGTGCCAAATGTCTAACTTACATTCCTATCATCTCCAAGGAAAAGATAAGCAGTACTGTGTATTTACACCGTGAAAAATCTCTGCTGCAGAGGCAAAAGAGCCATCATAGGTTATAAAGTACTAGATGAGACAGAGATATAGTTGACCTGGCATAATATACATTTCTGTACAGAATGCTGTATAATACTGTACAGGTTCTGCTGTAACATATAACAGTGCCCTTTCATCCTATTGTTATGGAATCATATCTACACTGTCAGACATGCCTGAACCAGCATTGCTGTCTTTGGAGACAACTGGATAAGCATCTTTTAAATTAAAAAAGACAAACTGAGGATTCATCTATAGTTAGTAAGGCATAAATGTATTATCCCCAAAATTTGTTCTCTCTGCTTGAGGCTTCCCAATACAAAAATAGGAAAGCTGCACACTGCAGTAGATTCAAATATGAACGATGGCTTCATCTTCTTGACCCACTTTCTTCTTCTGTAAGCCCTTTTTTTAAAAAAAACCAAAACAAAACAAAAAACTAGATAGCTGCTGTTCTTTTCCTAAACCCAATTAGATGCAATTCCTGGCCAGGGTGGTGGTGGTGTAATTTAAATATCCCTGCATCCTGTGACACTGATGAGAATCATCTCCTAATTGCAGCAATTAGGAGGGGGAACAAAATCTCCCTTGGATGCAATGGGACCTTTTTCTAAGCCTAATTACCAAGCTAGGAAATTGTCTTCAAAATGGCAAATGAGAAGCAGTGATAGAGAAAATGGGGGGAGGAAGCAGGGAATAACAAAGTGCAAGAAACAAACTTCAATAAAACATGTGCTAAATTCATGTTTATTAGAAAAGATTGATTACTTTGCCCGGGGTTGAACTTAAAACCAAATCAGATTATGGTTTTTTTGGAAGTTTACTTTGGTTTTTAGTCAATTGGCCCATAATGGATATGAGATATAATAATCATATACAATTTTTTCAGGCAACCCATTTTGAATTTGAAGTGCCCTGTTTTGAGTTTGAAACAATTGTTTCAAGAAACAGCAGTTTTACTCTCTCAGAAACCTCTCCAAATTTGAATCAATTTTTCAACTGAAGACAATTCAGATTTGAACAGTTTGCACAGTACTAGTAGATAACATATGCAACCTTGTAGCTTACAGCTACAAGCCTGTGTTACTATGTAAACCTGATCAAAATACCATATCTCAAATTCTTAAATAATACAGCATAGAACTAGCAATGAAGCATGCATTAAATGATATTCATCTGCTTCTCATAATACATCAGAAAAGTATAAGCCAGCTATCATTCATTCAACAAAGCTATAACCAAAAACCTGAGCTTCAGTTATTCTTACTCAGTTATTTTTACTCAAGTTAAGATAATGACTTAAAACATATGCCACCTAGAACAGTGTTTCCCAACTTTAGCAATTTCCAGGTGTATGATCTTCAATTTTCAGAATCGTCAAATATGGGAGTTATAGTCTACACATTAGGAAGTCAACCAGTTGGGGACCCAACTCAATACCTCAAGTAATTATTACAGTTATGCACTTGCTGAAAAGCCAACAAGAATTATTGCGGAACATACATCCTTTATTCAACATATCAACAATAAATTATTTTTGATCCCCCTCATACATTCATTGTTGGATGGGACATATTTGAGTATGAATGAATGAATTAAATTATATTTACCTGAAATCTGCCTCGCTGGAATGATCCAGCTCCAGATTTAGAATGACCAGATACTTTATTCTCTCTGATTGCTTGCTCAGAAAGAGAAATCCAATCAGGAGCAACATCAGCAGTCATGTCCTCTGCTGTGATTTTAAAAAAAGGAAAAAAAAGGCAGGTGGGGGGACAAACACAAAGGAAAAACAAAACAGGTCGGGTCAGGTAAATCTGTGACCATGTGAACACCAACAAACAGTACTGCATTATAAAATAAGATTCTAGTATACATGTAGGCTTTTTTTTAAAATATCCCAAGACCTATGCTTCTATGTGGAATGAAAAAACTGGTTAATCAAACTGGAAAACAAAGTGGTGACAGATGAAATGTTACACAGGGATATATGGATTTGCAGGAGATGCCCAAATTTAAAAAAAAAAAGGAGGAGGAGGAGGAGGAAAGATAAACATACTTAAATAAATCAAAACAGATGTTACCTAGTCTAGATCCCTGACTGTAAGCACACTACCTTGCCGGACTTTTGATTTCTTGAAAAAGCTGGTCTGCCGTAGCCTGTATGCCCAGCTTTTTAATTTGCGAGTCCAGGATTTCTTGCTAATAGGGTTTTTGAGACTAGGGCAAGTAAAGCTTAGGCCAAAATATCCACCTCCTGCATGCAGGTGCACAGCTCCACCACTTGATTCTGAAGCAGGACAAGCCACAGGATTCTCAGGAAATGAAGCCTCCAAGGACATCTCCTGAACAAAACAAGGGGAGCAGGGGAGCAAGTAGAAAAAAGAAACAATATTTGAATAAGAGGATGGGGATGCTTCACAAACCACTTGAACCGCTTTAAAGATTACCTCCTTGCTTAATGTTACATCATCAAATCTCTAAACAAATCTAAATGTCCAGTTCCTGAAAATCTTAATTGGTTAAGTGAAAAATGTTAGGAATGCTTAAAACCCAATTTTAAAACCCTGTTTAATTCATTTATTAAATCAATTTCCTAATTTATTTAATTTGACATATAATCAGGTCTCTGCTCCCTATTACTATTCACATACAATCAGATTTCTGTTCCCATTCAAAAACCACATGTTACTAAATTGATGAATAGGGAAAAAACCTGTTGGAACCATCTCTGTGGGCTTACCTCTCATTTGCCAGGATCAATGAAGGAAATGAGTTTATACAGGCATTCAGCAATATTCTGTTATTTCTTCAGTGGGCAAAACAATTTTCAGCCCCTACCAAGCCTGTCAATACTCACATCTCTGCAGAAATCCCTGGGAGTAGAAGTAATAACCCTGGCCTCTTGCCTCATCACTGGCAAGCTATCAGGATGACTTCCGGATGGAATGAGTGCAGCTTGAGGATCGATCTCTTGGGGGGAACTAGTGTCTTGTGTTTCATGTCCTGGGCAGGGGAAAGTGTCTTCAGCAGATGAGGAAAAGGGAGACTCCACTGCACTTTGTGTGTCTTTCTGGCTCTCAGGAGAAGTGCCTGACAAGCTGTGCTCCTGATACAGAAGTGTCCGCAGCTTTTCATCCAGAGTTTTGATGTTGTTATCAACAAATTCCATCTTAGGAGGGCCCTCACTGTCTGACTCCAGAATGGATGTGGAGAGAATTCCTTCCTGACTTGGAGTCTGCACCAAAGCAGCTCCTTGCTCAGCGTTTATTCCATGTTCTGCTTCCTCAGTGGTCAAAGTCTGACAAGACGTTGGTTTGGATTCAAAGGCTTCTGTGGACAAATTCAACTCATTCACAACAGGTGCTGGATGAGGTACATATGAAGATAGGGGAGCTCCATTAGACTGAGTCTCTGCTGGCAAAGGGTCCAGCCAAGCCCCGGAATCGTAAGTAGTAACGTCACTATTGTCACCTGTAGAGACAGATGGTAATTTATCCGTGCTGCCTTCTGCTTCATGAGAAAGAGCTGAATGTTCAGGTTCCAAAATTTGGGGTTCAGATATCACACTGTCATTTGTCAAATCCTCTGAGCTGAAAGAAGGGCTAAGTTTATGTTGGTTACTAAGATTGTCTACAACCTGTCCACAATCATTGGGTCTCTCTTCTTTTGTACTTTCCTTTATGCAATCTGTAACAAAACAGATGAACAACTGAGGCTGACAAAATAAAACTCCAGAAAAAAACACATTATTAATAAAACTTTAAAAGCCCATGTCCATGTCGATTACTACTACTGTCTCTTTTAAAATGTAACATTTCACAGTAAAAGTTCGTTAAAGATTATTATGATCAAGGGGGAGATGGTTTAAAAAATTCGGATGTCACTATTTTTAGACTTGCTTAGGAAATTAAGCCCTACGAATCTGTAACAGAAGATCCTCATCAGAACTGGTATCCTGCAGGTATATTGCAACCAAATTTCCCAGAATTCTCAGCTAGCATGGCTCATGGCATTACAATCCCAACATATTTAAGGGCACCAAGGTTGGGAAAGTCTGGACAAAAAAGATATCACAGAAAGAGCCCAGAGAGAAACAATGAAATAACAAAAACTCAGATTGAGGTGATAAAATCTTGTGTTTTTTTCTTTTAAAATTTTTATTTTTAAGCTACATCTCATTAAAATACTTTGATTAAAAATAATAAAAAACAGCAAAGTAAAAACTAAAAGGATGGGTTGGGAAGGGAAGGGGAAGAAAACAAGATCATATAAACAATAACATTTAACATCTGGGCAAATAAAGATTGTTTTTTAAAAAATTATTTCCAATTATTTTATTAAGATAGAATGGTCATTGTTTTATTAAATATATAAATTTAATGTTAATTATTATAAGAGAGTGATATATTTATTTTTTGCCCAACCCTAATCCTAATGAAATCATTAACTTTCTTCCTCAGGGATGATATAACACAAATTCAGTATTGAACTGAATATGAGTGAAGCTGATTATGCTGTGTTCTTTATTAAAACATGAAGATTTGCTGCAGGTATTAAAGCTGATTTTATATAGTATATGGTGTCACTCTTTATGACTATCCATTACCATGCTAATCTAAGAAAAAAATAAAGTAAAAAAATGGCAAAGTTAATTCTGTGACCATAATTATTGTGCATGAACCAATAAGGCCACAAACACTTATGTTTTTTTTAAGAGTGACTGAAAAGAATGGTAAAAAAATGTGACATTTCCATCAAACTTCAGAAAAATGGAAAACATTAGCACAAAATATGAACAGAATCACTTTAACATAGAGTAAGAGGCTGGGATCTCAAAGAGCAAGCAACCTCTATTAACTGACTGGCTATCCCTAAAGTAATGAATTATTTTCCTATGAAGATATTTATAGGAATATATCTTCATAGGAAAATACTTTACTACTATTTTTCCCCCCAAAATAATTTGCTTTCAAAATGGGAATGTGATCACAGGGCAAATAAGGCTTTGTGTAAATTTGTTTAATCTTTTGGGGGATGGTACGTGGTTTCAAATTCAGATTGCCTTCCTTTCATGTAAATGCAATAATAGTGAAAAGGAAGATTCTCAAATAGTCTGCTGTTCTTCACCGCCATTCACCTAACACTTTGCAATTTGAGCCACTTTTATTTAAGCAGAGGCCAGTTCCAAAATCATCCCGATGTTATACTACCCCAAAGAAAAATCTGCAATTTTTTTTCCTAAATCGTATACAGTATTCACCTGTGGTCTGACATCCTTCAACACTTTTCATTGACTCTACTGGGGTACAAGACGTCTGGGTTTCTCTGTTCTTTATCGTTTGGTTGATGCAAAACCTCCAGCGGCCAACAGGGGATGACTGGGGAGCAGCATCACCTAAAAGGAGAGAGAGAGGCAAGCAGGGGAAAATCATGTAATTGTTTTTATAATTACAAGAACAGCACTGCTGTTGCAGAAAAGGAATCTTAAAAGTAATATGATAGACAATCAGCAGGGCTAATCCAAAGATCTGGATTTGAAAGGGGAGAGCTGATTTGCAATATGCATGGGTGCTCATGCCACCCTTGTTGACAACAGCACATGGAAAGACTTAATTTTCCTGAATGTTCATGATTGCTGCTCCGAGAGCCTAAGAATAAGTGTGTTTTATTTAAGAAGTTAAAATGTCCAATGTGTACACTGATGTACGTACGCTTTGAATATTTTTTCCCCTTCAAGTCTGGATCACTGTAATCCAACAAATTAGGATTCCTGTGTTAGGTGATAATCCTTAATATTAGGATTAGAATTAGGATTAGAGTTATTAGACATAAAGGAACCCTAAGGTGTATACATCTGAGTAAATATTTATTTACTAAGTATTTACTTAGTCTGACACTGTGTGAAGGGTGGACTTTCCTCCTTCATGGATTTTTTAAACAGTATTTAGATGCATTTTAAAATATGAAAGTAGTGTTCCTTTAGAAGCCATTAATGAAACAGAAAAGCCTTTCTTCTTTTCCCTTTCCTTTCTGTATAAATCGATTATTCAAAATTATTCATCTTCTGGCTGACAATACACACACTTTTGTTTATTCGTTGTTAATGTATTAATTAATTCAATTTAGAGACCACCTAATTCCACAAAAACTCATTTTGGGTGATTTACAACATTAACTGCAAGAAAACAATACAACAATGAGACCAAAAATTGTGAATATCTGGAAGAAAGAGGATACCTAATTGGATAAAATTCTACAGAGGCTTGATACCACCCTATCCCAAAGCCTAAGTTTAAGGATGTTCATTAGTAAAAACAATGCTTCTCAGGCCATATTTCAACTATATTTATCATAAATTGCATACACATCTATGAAATCTGCATTATGTGACATATCTGTGCTTTGCTTGTCTTTATTAAATGTATTGGTACATGACATATTGATCCTGTTTCAGTAGAACCATTTTGTATTAATTAACTTTATTCATTTGTACTATTATTTAATTTCAACTGAAACAATCAATAGTACTGCTGAAGTGTCATACAGTAATCATGAGTTTAATTTCCATGGAAAGACAGTCAAATCAACAAAGAATATACGTGTGTGTGTGTGTACACACACGTAATCAATAAAATAGTCAGATTATTAATAAATTCAATAAATTTCCTTTTAATTAAGAGTTTTATTCTTTCTCAAGAGAAAGCTCTCTGATACACATATGGCTTGCATGACATATTTCTATTTTATCAAAATTTACACTGATTGTAACGTTAATCACTTAACCCAGAAAAAGATCCATAACTTTTATTGACACCACAGACTGAAGGATTAAGATCCAAAGAGCTGTATCAAGCTACACCAAGGTTTAAACAAACCAAGTAACAATCATAATTTGCTTTTGAAAGCTCAATATATTTTACAACTCTCTTCATGTATGATAAGAAAGACTTCTGCTTTATAAACACAACCAATTATCACTCAACTCAGTCTTCCCCAACATGCTAATTCTAACTCCCCAAACTGACAGCCAGCACAACAGATGAAAATTTTGCAAGTTGTATCCTAATATTTATTTAGTAGCTTTATTGGCCAGCTCAACCCAAAAGAACTATAAATACTGCCAAACAGCTCTACAGAAAACCAGATTGTGATTGACTACGATAATGTTTGAATTATGGAATGTTGGATTATGGCCAGAATCATAAGCATTATGGTCCTCTGGGGACCTAAAAGACATGCATGTTAGAATTATGTGAAATTACAAAATAAAAAAGCAGATGTTTAGTTTGAGAACAATAATAAAACTGGTATTGTTCTGCTAATGCAATTATTGAAACAAAATTAAGAAATCAACCATGTTTGAAACTGACTGGTTTTGTATCATATAGAGCAGAGGTGTCAAACTCGTCGCGTCACAACTTTTTTTCCCTTGCCGGAGCTTGGGTGGACATGGCTTCTGCGTGATGCATCTGGCCCGTGGCCTGGCAGATTGACACCTCTGATATAGAGGACCACAATACATAGTTCACACTAGACAACCCATAACCCATTGGGTCCTTGTTTCAGAGATAATTTGTTAAAGAGAAAACAGAACGACCAGGAGTGGGCAAAAAAGCAGTGGGATCGTGAGTGATTTTGGACTTCCTGCCGGTTTCTCCATTAAGTTTCCTTGTGGGAAATGGCAAAGAATATCAGAATCCTTCCTTTCTTCCTCCCTCCCTCCCTCCTTTCCTCCCTCCATTTTCTTTCCTTCCTTCCTTGTTTCCTTCTTGATATTAAAGTGCAAACTAAATTGGCTAAAATGATCATTCCATGTTTGGACACAGCACTGCAATGCTGTAGTAGTGCTCCCTGTGGTAACTGCGAGCAGGACATAGTTGTCCTGGAGCAAGACCTAGGGAAAACTACGATACAGGTCTTGCATGATGCTGTCCATGATGCGTATTATCAGCAATGGAGATAATACCAAACCTTAGTGCATGCCAACTTTCACAGAAAAGTTGTCAAAAGGCTGGTGGCACATCTAACTCGGCTGGCTGGCATAATGACCCATTTTATGACTAGCTCAGGCACACCATAGTCACGTACTTCAAATTCATGCCACTGATAGCTTTGATAACCTCTTGAGATGTATAGTCACATGCAGGACTGGGCCAATGTTAGATGAGCCAACAGGGATTTGCAAGTGTGGAAATCTGACATCAGAGATTTCATCAAAGTGCTGCTGCTGCTAGCCTTTCAAGATTAAGCTTGCCCTGCCATCCATTTTTCTCCTTAATGCATATGTAGTGCTCAAGGTCTTTTGCTGCCTTGGCGTTCATTTTCACTAGTTAATACAAGTGGTCCTCGACGTACGACCACAACTGAGCCTAACATTTCTGTTGCTAAGTTTCTTAAGTGAGTTTTGCCCCATTTTGTGACTTTTCTTCCCATGGTTGTTAAGTGAATCGCTGCAGTTCTGAAGTTAGTACCACGGTGGTTAAGGTAATCTGGTTTCCCCACTGACTTTGCTTGTCAGAAGGTTGCAAAAGGAGATCACATGACCCGGGGACACTGCAACCCTTATAAATATGAGTCAGTGGCCAAGCATCCGAATTTTGATCATGTGACCATGGGGATGCTGCAACGGTCGCAAGTGTGAAAAAAGGTCATAAGTCACTTTTTTCAATGCTGTTGTAACTTCGAAAGGTCACTGAACGAACTGTTGTAAGTAGAGAACTACCTGTAGATGTTTTTCTCACCTTCCGTGGTGGACTGCAGTACGTATAAGTCCTGACAGTGATTGGCTTTGGTGGTGAAAGAGCTTTCTTTGCCACTCTTCTTGCAGTGATGTACTTCTGCTAGTTTCTGGTGTTCTTCTGCACCCACCATTTCTGGTATTCCATCTTCTTTTCCCATACTTTCTGCACTTGCTCCAGCCAGTCACATCTGCTCGTTGATCTGATGTTATTATTCAGATAGTGCTATTCTTAGTGTTATTCTCACTAAGAGAGAATATTCTCTATTCTCAGTGAGAGTAGAGCACTAGGAAGCAGTAGAGAGCAGTCCATGTGGCATCAAGCGAGCCTGTGGTGACTGGAGGAAACACAATGTGGTTAATTAGCCACCTTGTGGTCTTGTACTTTCCACCACTTGATTTGTGGATCTGGATCTGTCATATTGTTGCTATTCTTTGCACGCTTGTGAATCTTCTTATTGGCAACAAACATCCAATTTGTTGTGGGGCGAGGATGGAATGACTTTTATGTCCATAATAGTGGGAAACCCGTGTCATTGGCTGAGGATAAGTCAATCTGGCTGCTGCTGACATAGGTGACCAAATGACTGAATATTTTTTTTAAAACAAAAACAAAAAAGATAACAGGGTTGGAAGGGACCTTGAAGATCTTATAGTCCAACCCCCTGCTCAAAGAGGAAACCCTATACCATTTCAGACAAATGGTTGTCCAATCTCTTCTTAAAAACCTCCAGTGTTGGAGCACCTGCAACTTCTGGAGGCAAGTCATTCCACTGATTAATTGTTCTCACTGTCAGGAAATTTCTCCTTAGTTCTAGGTTGCTTCTCTCCTTGATTAGTTTCCATCCGTTGCTTCTTGTCCTGCCTTCAGGACATGTTGGTTGGAGAATAGGTTGACCCCCTCTTCTTTGTGGCACATTGGTAATGATGAAACTGTTTGCTTCAGAAAAATCTAGGACTTTCTGCCCATTATTATTTTGCATAGCATATCCTTTGCCACTGTCGCAACTGTAGCCTTCCTGAAATTGTCCAACATGTAGGTTTAAGTCACTGCAGAATAGTAGCAGTTTTCCTGTGGGCATGCAAATACACAATCCTATAGTTCCAATCAAAACTAGTCTTTTCCTTCTTTTTCACATCCAGTTTGTGAAGCATAGGCCCCCAAAAAACATATCATCGATGAACAGGGTTGATCATAGTTAATATGAGGTAACTGGAGTATCAATGGACCTCAGCAACATGGCTGCACAGATCAGCTATAATGAAGCCATGGTGGCGCAGTGGTTAGAATGCAATGTTGCAGGCTAACTCTGCTCACATTGCCAGGAGTTCGATTCCTTCGATCCTAACTAGCTCAAGGTTGACTCAGTCTTCCATCCTTCCGAGGTGGGTAAAATGAGGACCCAGATTGTTGGGGGGGGGAATATGCTGACTCTGTAAACCACTTAGAGAGAGCTGTAAAGTACTGTGGAACAGTATATAAGTCTAAGTGCTATAGTATTAGTGGTATAATAGCTACATCTTTGTTATTGGACACACTGTGGCAAATTAACTAATATCCTTCATTGTCATGAGACTTTTAGTTTTTCCAACACATTTCTTGTATGCACACAATACCCATCTTACATTGCTTCAGCATTTCTGCAAGCTAACAAGTGCATCCAGTCAAGGTGTCAATGTTCTATGTGGCAATGTGTAATGGTTGTACATTTTGTATTTAGAATGAAATTCCTGATTTGTGTACTAGAATCTATTAAAGTAAAATTAAGTTCTAAATATTTTTTGTTACTCTCATATATAGAAGAAAATGCAGGAGTGCCTAAAGCTGATTCTGCATTCAAACTGAGTTAGTCTAAGAATTTCTCTTTTTAGGATAAATCTAGCA